>NW_015112673.1:195148-239297 GCF_001443285.1 Poecilia latipinna | reverse complement strand
TTTTTTTTTTTTTTTTGACTGATCAGAGGTCAGATTTGATTTCAGGGCAGGACATGTTGTGAAATGTTCTTCCCATTCTTAATTCTTCGTTCTTAGTTCTTAGTTGATTTTGTCTATTTTCTGCCCCAGAAAGCATAGGAACGTATCGTTTAACATAGATGCAATGCTTCAACTGAACTGATAATTTAATAGGTGGAAAATATGTTTCATTTTGGAATTTTTTTTGTGGAAGTATTATGGATGCAAATTTTAAGAATTATTAGACATTCACTGATCATTAAAAGGTTGTTACAAAGTATTGCCCATTGCATTTTGTCAGGTAGCTTCCAGTTTTGGGCTAAGATTGAATTTGAGTGACACGCTCAATATTTGGTTGTTTCTGTGGTTTATCAGTTTTTACATCACTTTTCATGTCAGGGACAAGTGATGTAAGACATTTTGGGATTAAGTAATCCCAAAATGTCTTCTGAGTACAACTATAGGACAACAATAATTTTTCCTTCAATAATAGCTTTTGACTCTGGTATGGAAGAGAGGATTTTTGACTTTCCAATTTGCTGTTACATGTCAGGACTGGCAGGTGGCTGATTCTTAGAATATATAAAATATTTATTGATCATTGCACTGTATTTAAATGAAGGAAACATCCAAGAGAGCAATAACTAAATAACTGGATAATCTCTGATAGATTAGATGAAAAATACTGTTTGACGTCCTTCAGTTTTTCAGCAAATCATCTGTGCTGGTCGTATGTTCTCAGCATTTCTTTACTTGGTGTTAGCTTAGTCTGCATATTAAATACCAACATTTGTTGCTGATTTTGTGTGTGTGTGTGTGTGTGTGTTTTTCGGTGCATATGTTTGTGTTTACCGCACTTGCCACAGCACCTGTGCTCCATTTTCTGCATCTCTCTCCACTGAGCATGTAGAGAGAACTGTTTTTTCGAACAGAATGAGAGAACTCAGCCCCCTCCTTTGAGGCGTCTGCCTTCTCTGCGTACATTTACCAGTGATTAATGACTGCTCCGCTTCACTGACAGACACGACACCAACAAAAACAGCAGACAGACAGACAGACAGACAAAAAGAATCAGAGAAAAATGGAGAAACAAAAAGCAACACACAGTAGAAAACAGTTGGCGCTGATTGCATTGGAGAAATGTGAGGGAGGACAAAGATGAGTGGGTATAATTGAGAACAATAAACGCATAAAGAGAAAGAGATGGAGAGGGGAAAAAAGGGAGAGAGAAAACGTATGACCATGACCAGAATCAGAGGCATGTCTGTGTTTGTGTTTAGGTCTGATAGACTTCCTGGAGAGCTGCTGTTCACTATTTCCCCCTCTTGTGTTTAATGAAGCCCTCTGGCATCTGCCACCCTAACCCTCGGCCAACACCAGCACTGCGCTGCTCCAGTCTCCAACCATATCACTATCCTCCTGCCGAGACATATGCTCTCAAATGCAGGCACATGTATGTGAGTGCATGAGAGAGAATAAGTGTCCTACACAAACGGCAAACAAAAGGTTTTATGAAGCGCATGTGGCACATTGTTGTCTTTTTAAATGCTAATTGTTTGGGGTTTAAAATGGCCCCATTCTGCTTCATCCTTGAACAAAAGAAAGAAAGACTCTTCTTTTCTTCCCAAAAAGTCCATCAGAGAGGCTGCAGGATGGAGAAATGCAGGAATGCGAGTATTTAAGGATCACAACTCAATCCACAGCTTGGTCACATTAGTGGCCACATGAAACACTTCTTCATAGGAAAGAAAAAACTCATTTTCTGGGCTAAATAAACTCCTTCTGGGAAATCATTCAAATGTGAGGTTACAGTATTTCCAAGAAATACATAAAACCCTGCAGAATGTGCACTGTTGCATGTGTATTCAAGCACATTTTGTCTGAGTGTTATGTTCTGTCCCATTTCTTTTGATCTTCTTGTGAGCTGCTAAAAAAAACGTCCTTTTCTTGGCAGGTGTGGTACGTCAAAGTACACGCACACAAGCACTGCACGAATTCAACCAAGCAAGTAAACGGGAGGGGGAAAAAAAACAATAAACCTTATTTAGATAAGGGTAGACCTGCTGCAGAGTAATAAGTGGGAGGAAAAAGGAAACAGAAGTCAGTCCAGGCGAAAGCAGAAATGACCGTGTCAGCATTTCACTCGCTCTGTTTTACTGACTAACACATCTTGGCTTGTTTTTAAATCTTGGCCTTTTGCTTTCATTTCACCTCTTGAGGAATTCAGACCAGGCTTCCTTCCAACCTCAGCAGTACATTTTCTTTCAGCACAAACATTGAGTGTTTTTTGACTTTTCCAATTCTTTTCCCAAAAAACATCATTTGATATGTTTCTGTTTTCATTCTGTTTTTTTTGTTTGTTTTTTTTTTTGTACTGCTTCTTGAACTGAAATGTCAGTTTTCTGGTTGGCTTATGTAACCGTCTGTCTGGCTATTGATCGAGATACCGCCTTTGCTCTTAAATATTTATACTCCTTCATTGAAGACCGTTAAATCTTAAACTCTTATTCCTGATCATAAAATTTGAAGTCTTGTATTGATTTTGATGATTCATTGACATTTCCTTTGAAAGCATGTTTTTTTTATTTTATTTATTTATTTTTATTTAGTGTTTTGTTTCATTTGCAGTGTTTGTAACTCCCAGCTCTGGAAATACGAACTTTTTTTGTTCAGTATTAAATTCTAAATGTAACTGTAGTGTTTGGGGTAATCAAATAAGGCTTGAAAGTGCTGAGGCAAATTAAACATTGAAAACAGCCTCTTACATTTGATTATTATGATGGTCCAGCACATGCTGGACACACTGTAAAATATAATTAGCTCTCCTTACTTAAAAATAACATGCCTTGCCTCTGAAAATATATTTTCAATAAATCAACTCGGAGTAAAACTAACTTGCCCAACTTAAGTTAATTTTATAAATTATAGTACGTTGTAGTTACCTAAATGGTACCCAGAATTTTATTCTTTGGTATATGTAAACAAAATTTATTGGTCAGGAAAGTCAACACCTTGACCCAACTTTGGTCCTTCATCCAAACTGGAAATGGGATTTATCCGACTGCACAGTTGTCTGTACAAATCAATAAAAATAAAGAAACAAAGTAGAGATGAGTTTACACTGCACCAAGTTAGATTTGAATAAACAATCTTTAGAAAATATATTTTTTTTGAGGAATAGCAAAAGATCATTAAGTGCTACTGCTGTATAAAAGTACTTGGTAAAAATAGCCAGTTAGCCAAGCGGAGCTCTGGTTCTCTGAAGAGGCCACAGCAAAGTACAGGCTTGTTCTTGACTCACTGACTAACTGCACAGAGGAAGATATGAGGTCTTCCTTTTCACTTTAGACATCTTAAAACTATTTTTTGCGACAAATGAAATAGTTGTTTCAAAAAATGGAAACATTCTGCTGCACTTCCTGCAGCTTGTGTCACAATGCATGGTGGGTATACCTAAATAAATGTTTAAATTGCTTTTATCTCAAAAAGGTCTTCAACTACTTATAACTAAGTGAAAAAATTTGATAAATCTACTTAATTTATTAAAATAAAGTCAACGTGGCAACTTCACAATACACCCAACACTTTACATACTTTAAGCCTGTTTTTTTCATTTTTTTTATTTTTCCACTTTTGACAATTAGAATGCCTCAAATATCGTGATGGCTCTAAAGATAATCTGGAGATATTCCTGCTGTGTCTGGACGTCAACACTGTTCTGACCTCTTATCAGGGACACTCAACATGTTGGATTGTATTGATTGGCCCAATATTCCAGCAATATTACAGTTATGAATAATGTGACTGTATCCCATCCTGTGTCTAACAACTTAAAGTTGTTCTCATCACTATCTGTCAGATCTTCAAATCAATCAACTTCCTCTGTGTCCTGATTTTCCAAAACATTCTTAGTAGTTGTGTTTGCCCATTGCCCCTACATCATACTCCTTTTGTTTATTTATTTATTTGGACAAAACCATTGGACTGAATGCTTCACAAGTGTATGTATTTTTACAGGGGTGAATAAGGCTGTTTTTTTTGTTTTTTTTTACACAGTTAAATAGCTCTTCTTGCATTTTAACCAGACTGCATTTGATTTGCTCATTTACCTTGCAGTTGACAAGGAACAGCCGAATCTCCCGTACATGTCAAGCAGAACTATTCTCAGTTTACAATTAATCCCCCAATTACTAACGTCTGTTTTTCTCTGTGGCCCACCATTTTTTATGAGAGCTGATCACTGAAACAGACTTATCTGTGAATGCCCTACATGACATTCCTCTCTTTGTTACCTTGTATGTTAACACCATCACTGTGCTGAGACACATCCTCAGAGAGATTCCACCTTTTGTGTGACTGTTGACATTGTGTCTTGTTTCAAGTCAACTTTCACAGAAGATTAATATCTCAAATAGAAGCTGTTAGCTATGCATGAATATTTCTGTAATCGAGTGTGTAACAGAGGTCTCAGAACAGTTTTTGTCTTTAGAAAGGCGTCTGCAGGTGGACAGTCATGATAGGATGAGTAAAACGCCCGACAAAGTTGAAAGCACATTACATTGCTATTCCTGCTAATGGAGCCCTTGTGATGAAAGAACATGCTTGTGTCTTTTTTTCACAGGTCAGATCATTAATGATACATTTGCTCATCTTTTGAAGTGCACGAGACCTGGGTATTTAACAGAAGAGGGTAAGACCATGGGGGAACATTATTACCTCGCTCGCAGAGGTGTTTGATGACAGTGATGAAAAAATTAAAGAATAGCTTAAGAGACTCGTGATTTTTTTGCGTCTCCAATTCCTGTTTTTCCCTAATAACACCTCCCACCCCCACTTCCTACTGTCCTAAGGGGCCCCTAAACATTATTCATGTTTTGGCATGTAACTTCTGAGCCTAATTTCCCTTCCTCTAGTGAAATTACAGAGATCAATGTAATTACATTTATCAGCCGCAGGAAATGGAGTCTTCTGCAATATCCTATTATTGACTGGAAAAACAAATTGCTACTGCATTTATGTATTTGTCAGCAGCTTTTGCCCTTTGATTCCTCATGTGTTCGGGGAAGTGAGACCGGAATGTAATTTCCACTGTTTAATATCTCATTATATTGAAATTAGTGGCATGAAGTCCCAGTAAACATGTTCATCAGCCATACCCAGCTAGGGTTTGTTTATCCTCTGCGAGAATATTTCCCAGCTCTTTGCAGCCCAATCAGGCTCAGAGATACTACTACTAACAGTGACATAGCAAATAACTATAATAATGAAAAGACATGCCTCAGCCACCCACTCGCTCTCACAAGCATAGTCTTCACACATTAACAAAAATAAATAAACACTATGTGAAAACAAATCCTCCGACAACATATTCCTGATTTAACATTCGGCCGGGATCCCCTCCTGGGGTTCAGTTGATCCTAAATTAAAGTGTAAGTCATTTCTCCAAAAGACAAAAGAGTTATGTGCGCATCAAGGGCAACAGTTCTAGGCTGTTTAATAGGAGATGAAGAGAACTTTATGAGGGAGATAAATAACAGCTTAACAAACAGCCTCTGTTTGGTCCCTCTGAGGGCGGCCTCCACAACCCTGTGGATCAGAGGGATGAAGGAGAGCCAAGAATCTGTATTTCTCTGAAGACAAGATAAAATTAAGTGTGGTTAAATGGGAGGGAAGGTTTTCAAAAGGGGACAGAGGGAGATGGGGGGACAACTAATGAAGTGTTTTGGTTTTGAGGGAAGTGATGCTTGTTGTTGATGTGAAAGAAGGTCGGTCAAACAGAAAGGACGTGTTGACAGGCAGACGGGGGACAAGCATGACAGCAAAGCTGAGAAGAAAATACAGTGAGAGACAGGCAGGCGGAGAAGTGAATGAAGATGTACGGAGACGATAAAAGGCAGATCTGAAGAGTTCTCCATCAGGTGCTATCCTTCAGATAATGTTTGATTTTTGTTTGACAAGCATCCTTCCGTCCAGCCATCCTTGTTATTCCTTGCAGTGTTGCTAGTGATGATGATGATGGGCGGGGTACATCCTTGAAGGTTTTCCCAGTCTATTGCGGGGCAAGCAACAGACACGCAAGACAAAACTTAAGAGCATCCCTGCTTGGTTTTTAAGCATAAGGTACATGCCAGTATTCCAGACGGTTAGGGTTAGGGTTCCAAATCATCCAAGAATTTTGCCCATTGTTTATGTTATTGTTAAATCATAAACACTGACCCCAACTGTGCCAAGTGAAACGCAGGACTTTCCTGCTGTGTCAAGATCCACTGCTCCGCTATGCCTCTCAACTGAATGACAGGACAAAATAAATTTATCTAAAGCACAAGCTTTTACAGAGGATAAAAAGCAGAAATAATTGTAAGGCGAAAGGTACCTGTGCATGATACTGATCTGATTAAAGGTTCTTTTGGTTGCAACTGATGTTATGTTAAATTGTAATCCTTTTCCACTTTCGTTTTCCCATTTCCCCTTCTTTGGTTCTTTCTTACGAGGAGGTTAAATAAAATTGAGGCCTGCGCCTGTATAATCTGATCCCATTTACTTTGTTATTCACAATAAAAAGCTTCAGCCGAGATCCTTTCTTGAAAGTATAATGGATACTGTCATGGTGGAATGATGTTTTTGTTTGCAGATTTTCCTCCTACTCCGTTCAGCTGCACACGCATACAAACACACACACACACACACACACGCAATCACGCAGACACGCAGGAGCACAGACAGAGACACAAGCACACCTTGGCGCTGTGTGTATTTGTAATAAAATCTCTCTGTGCAATAAAATGCTTTATGGCGTCTCAAGATGAAACAGCTCCTGAGGTAAACAGGTTAGCACTAGATATAAAGTTTTCTGGTTTTTCAATGCTTTTTACTTATGAGTGCTTTAGCCACAGCTCCCTGACGGGTTTTTTGCACATTTTTTATTCGCTCTTTTTTTTTTTTTTGTATTTCCTGCAGAAAAGAGCACTGACTCTTTTGCCTTTATAAAATATTTAACATCCCTCATTGTTCATAAAATTCTGATCTGAGTGATGTGTAGTAGCTTTTTGCTCTTGCCCTTGCATCATTTCTTATGAGGACAGAGTTACAGCTCATCCGAGGCAGTATAAAATGCTTCTTTATATGAGGTGATTTGTAGTTGTCATTATGTAGTCAGTGTCGTTTTAACGCTAGTACCGCCAAGGGGTTAATTTGACTCCCTGGGCATTTTCGACTCCGAGTAACTCTCTTTAAACTGAGCCCTGTGTGGCTCATACGTAATGACTTTTCCTTAAACAGCCCTCTTAAATGTCTCTGAAATTATGGGATAATTACAATAAAACAACTTGGTGTTAAAACTATGCACACCATTTGCACCATTTCGATAAGCTACGCAAACAATATCAGTAATCAGAATTCGATCAATCTAATAAGCTACTTAAAAATCTTTCAAATTGATGTCTGAAAGACACATTTCTTCCCAAACATTTCACACCTGAACCACCTACTGAAAGAAGTGTCGACTGTGCTCTTGAAACCAGGCTTTTTGCTCATTTGTGGACCTGGCTTTATCACTGCGGGCTGTGTCTAGCTTCCACAGCCTCATAGGTTTGCTGATGGGAAAATCTCTGCACAACTTTGAATTTGAAACCAGATCATGCTTGACAGAATTTGTCCACAAAATAAGGCAAAAGTCTTTGTTGAATATTCACTCAGAAACATTTATTGCAACCAAATGAGACACGGTCAATAAATATTCTTATCATAAGAATAAGAATGACTATGTTATTGTTCCAATGTTATTAGAATTTTGACACAGAAGTTGACTATTAAAATGTCATGTTTGTCGTTTTCTCGAAATCCTCTGGCGGTTTCTGGAGGTATCAGAATCTTGGGGTTCCGCTCGGTGTCAAACTGTTTGTCTGAATTGGACGTTGCTTTTCCAAATCCCCAGCAGTGTGTTGTACATGGCATCTGGGAACCAACAAAGGTTCACAGAAAATGTTGCCTGGTGGCTCTGGTCCATTTTCTGATTGATAGCGAGCGTTACTGGCCAGCTGTTCTTAAGATACCTAAAACCTCATGTACACCAGCCATCTGCAGGTTCTCCCTTTGATACGAATGCTTATGCTCCAGGAAAAAAAAAATACACAAATTGAGAGACACACATAGCTTTACAAGCATATTCACACATCTTCTTACTCTTCCAAGGTTCATTTGTCAATATGACAGTTGGACTCTTGCTGAGGTGGAGTTTGCCAAGCAGAATCCCTCACTTGGTTAGCAGAAACTAGAACATCCCTGGGGAAAAAAACAACAAAAAACTTAGTGGTTTGTTGCATGACCAGGATGTTTGCGCACACATGGGATGGGGGCGTCAATGTGTGTCTGTGCATGCAACATGCATAATGTGTGTCTTTTCAAATCAAAGCAGTCAGCATGGAGCAAGGCAAGGTCCAGCCCCTCTTCAGTTTCTGCTTGTGCTTGGCAGGAGCAGACTTGGCAAGGAGTGGCTCATTTTGTCAGGCGTCCAGTCAACATAAAACCTGCATAGTGCCCCAGCTTCCACCTGAACGTCTTCCCTCTATCACTTCCCTCGTTTCGTTTTCTCAAAATTTCTCCTAAGGTATTTTGCGTCCTTTGGCTCAAGCTACATTTATGCAACCCCAATTAATGTAAAGCAGATGTAGCTGTAGCAGCACAAGACCCCAAAACGGTTAAGCGTCTGGTCAAAAGGGGAAATTCCCAATTTGCTTGCACGATGCATATCCAATCAGCTGCACTGCAATTTCTGTCTCCAGGTTTTCCAGCCAGCACAGCTCAAGTTCTGCTTGAGTTCTGCTGATGTAGCCAGTTCACAACCACTTTCATTTTCCCCGTCTTATTCCTCCTGTCCTCTGTGTTTTTTACCCTTCATTTTTCTCTCATGTCTGCATTTCTCTTCTTTGCTGCTGCCTGGTGGATTTAGAAAGCAAAAGAAGAAGGAAAGAGAAGGAAAAAGTAGGCTATGAAGGGTGGACAGTGCAGAAATGCACTCGTGTGTGTGTGTGTGTGTGTGTGAATTTAGGTTGATGGAAAGAGAGGGAGGCAGTAATGGCTTGGAAAAGTGCAGTAGCAGCAGATTTTTTTAGCACTTTTACCCTCTCCCCCTGTGCATTTCTCTCCCTTACAAGTCTCTTACACTCTTTACTCTAATTACCCAGATTGAGTTTCCTGGGTATAAAGAGACAAAGCAGGAAAAAAGAGTAACGTGTGGGGGGGGGGTTCCTTGATATTGTCCTTGTCAAACCCTTAGGGAGCGGCTGGAGACGTTATTCATGCATCTATCACACTCCCAATTTCACAATTTAATCAATCTCCTAATGAAACAGGGTGACGGAGACAGAGGAGGAGAGGGGTAACAGTGAGATGACAGCGCTCAAAGTCTAACCTCCCTAAGCCAAAGCTAAGGGGTGTGGCTGCTCTTTGTCTGTCTCGACAATGGCTGTCTTATTTTCATTCTCACAGCCTGGATGAGAGGAGTCAGGAGGAGAGTCATTCCATTGTTACCTCTTGGGAGAATAGCACCTCTAATTTGCCATAAGCCAGCTCTATTAAATACCAGACTTCTTTTCACAGTGCAATAATTGGAAAAGCCATTCACTGCTTACCTTCTATTACTCCATGTTATTTTCCCTAATGTGGATAAAGGTATTTTAATAATCTCACCTGCGTCAATTCTAGCCATCATTCAAATGACACAAAAGCAGGCCGAGCATGCCATCGCTCTGTTTCATTCTCTCACATCCCAAAATGAACTGCTCTGCAGGATGAATCTGAAATTACATCTTTAAGTCTGTCAGTCCTTTCTGCTCATTCCATAAATCTGGAATTAAAAACTGCAAGACATAAAGCTGTCTGGACGTGGCGGGGAGCCGTGTGGCTGTAAAGTTGAAAGAAAAAAAAACATCTTTCTTGACACCTCAGACTCTAATAATTCATGTTACAATGGATTAATAAGGTCAGACACATAAAACAAGCATGAGAACGAAGATGCATTTAGCATCAGGTGTCTTTCTGGTGATAAAAACCGCTACTTGTTAAGTGAAAGAATAAAATTAAAATAAACACTTCTTTTAAGTTACTATTCCTGACAAATGTGAACTAGATCAGAATCAGTTTTATTTTCCAAGTTTGTGCATGAAAAGACAGGTCTCCCTTTCCTCATGTTCGATTAAAATATAAAGGGAAATAAACCCTCTCAGAAATGTTTCTTTTACCACATGCGCCAATGAGCGGACAATACGGATCGTGCTTCTAGGACAGATTGTGTAATCACAAGCTCGGGTGCCCTCAGGTCAGGGAGAAGATTGGGGTATGCTTATTCTTGATAGCATGATCTGGCTTTCTGGACATACATCACCTTACTAGTGTGGAAAGTGCTGGAGTATGTTGAGCGTTGCCATCTACGGCTGGACTCACCTCGACAAATATCTTGGACTCTTAAAGCTGACTGGTGTAGAGGAGGTTGGACTTTTTCCTTCTCTGGATTTTCATCAGGTGGCTGTAGGTATCCCAGAAGCCTCTAGCTGAGCTCCATAGAGTTGAGTTCTTCCTCGTTAAAGGCGTTTGCCTCTTTTCTGCTTCAAATCACTAATATAAAATAAAATATAAAATTGGTACATGCAGATCCTAGGTTTGGAAAACTATGTTGTATTTACCATTGATGGACAACTGTGTATTTCAGATCAAATATAAAGAGCGTCTTGATGAAGATTAAGTGCAACAACTTTTATTTGAGTCTGTGAGACATGCAACTGAATTAAACATTAGTCAAACATTTTCTTAGCATTGATTTTTGTCTGACTCAGGTGCTCAAGAAAAGTCACGTTTTGGTGTATGTGTCATCAACACCATAACCACATTGGTTGTGCATAGATGTGCAGAGTGCCCAGCAGTGAAGATATTTCTGTGTAATCTAAAACAGAGAAAGAAAAAAGAATCGCACCCCACTGCAACTCTCTGTTTTTTGTGTTTGCATTTTTTCGGATTTAACCCACTTATATCAAAGACTTGAACAGTCACAGGTGCATCTTTTTAGGTAAAATCCATCTTGTGCTTGCCAACTATTCTGGTAAACCATTTGTGGTTTTTGTTTGAAGATATAAAGCTTTTTTTTTTTCTTCCTTTTTTCACTTTAGTATGAGATCTAAGACATCAACCCTGTCCAGCCTTTTTTGAAAGCTAGAATGCTCAACATCAAAGTCTGATCCAAAGCCTGTGTTTTAAAAAGGCCACAGCAAAGCTTTTAATGCTGAAACTATCCTGACTCGCAGCTAAAGACACGCTTGACAGATGGAGTGTTTATGTGAAATGTAATGCCACCTAAAAGGCTTTTCTTTTCTAGGTTTTTTTTTCTCTCTCTCTCTCTCTTCTCAGGAAACCAGTCACTGTGTGACCTGTTGAACAGTGTCTGGATTTCATGTGTAGCTGTGAGCTTTTATTGTCCTGTTAAAGTAATGTATCTCTCTTTGAATCATATCGGCATTTTTTTTGTTTTTTTTGTTTGGGGGTTACTTTCCTGTCTGTGGGACTTTGCTTTCAGCTCCGTAGGGGTTTGCTGTGACTTTGCTGTCTGCGAGTGACAGACTATTTCCACTGTCCCCTCTGCTCAGTGAAGTAGTGTCATCCCCTGAGTACCAGCACACTGCAGAGTACCTCAGTGACACATAGGCACACAACGGATATGAGTGTCTGTGTGTTTGTGGTGTGCTTGAGCCACAAATGAAAACTTGGGTCGCTTTTTGTTAGCATGACAATTATTTACATGAGCTTCTTCAATAACTTTGCTATCAGTGTTTCATTTTTATGATACTACTAACGGTAAAATGATGTGTTAAGCTCACAAGATGAAACAGTAAGAAATATTGGATTTACAATCAAGAGACAGATTTTTTTTTTATGTCTTTGAAAAGAAAAACATTTCATAAATACAACAGACTTTTTAGAAATCACAAATAAGCAAGCAATGGTAACTCAATGTTGAATTAGGGTCACAAATTTTGGTTGAGGTTGACGATTGATGATGGATCAACCATCAAACAATCATCTGATTCTATCAAAGTACCCAATGTT
The DNA here is from genome assembly GCF_001443285.1 of Poecilia latipinna. Classification (NCBI taxonomy): domain Eukaryota; kingdom Metazoa; phylum Chordata; class Actinopteri; order Cyprinodontiformes; family Poeciliidae; genus Poecilia; species Poecilia latipinna. The sequence continues at coordinate 227,186 of NW_015112673.1, read as the reverse complement.
GAGGAGATGTCATTGAATCAATGTTGTTTCGTGGTCGAATCCTAATGATTGAAATGCTAATGTCTGTCTAGAAAAAGACAATGATTACACTCATTTTTTTAATTCCCCTTGTCTTTTTGCACAGCCCTCTTAGCATCCTCAGAAAATAACCGATTGACTTTATTTTGCTTTCATAACATTAATTTAGATGTTCATCAAACTGCCTTCTAACTGATCATTTTTGCACTGGGGGGTTTCTTTTCGCAATGAAAAATGACACTTCTCATTTTGTGTGTATTTTCTTATATTGATCTGAGTCAATATGAGGGTAAGCATTGTTGTTTCTTCATGATGTTCTTGTGTCGTTTCTGTTTAGAATACGGAACATTAAAAATCTATACTTAGGGGAAAACAGTTTAAAAAGTACACAATGTACATACCATAAATACCTTAAGATGAACTTGAGTTGCTGATGTTTTCTGAGTTGAATTCATGACACAATGCAGTGCTAAAGTGGGAGGCATGCATACAAATTCAAAACCACTTTCACAAAAAGTCCTGCAAGTTCATTTCAAAATGTTGGATGGGAGATGCTCTAAATATTTAAACAATGGAGTTGTCATACATACCCTGTCATGAAATATGTATTTGGTAGATGTTTTCTTGACTTTGAAACCTTTATCCACTTTATGTTGACATTTGTCAACAACAGCATTGCTGAGACATCACATGTACATGACAGATAGTGTATGCCCTCCGTGTTGTAGCAAAAGGCCAAGCCAGCTCTAGAATAACAAAAACATGACTGGCCAATTCAGGATCAAATTTGATATGTGCTCAAACTAACATATCATGTGCTTTGCCCTCTTAGAAACTGATTCAAAGCAAAGTCGCACCCTAGATTAACAAATGGGGCCTGATCCCCATTTGTTGGCGGATCAGATTTCTGCTCCACTGCAGAAATATTTAAACTGAACAGATTACAAAAACAACTCAAAAATCTTCAGATGGATTGACAAGAGATAACAAACGTATACAGTGTAGGTGAATCAATGCTTTTAAAAATGTAACAATGACAAATATCTGTCAAAACTTTCAAAATTAAAAAAAAAAAACATGGATAAAAATGCAAAGCCAACTCTAATAACTGGAACACAAGACACAAGCAAAATGAGATCAACAATGGCTCATTTAATTAAGCTGTGCTAGGAAACCACCTAGCACAAACATCACCATTGCCCTGTTGCGAAACCAATTTTGCTGTTGATTTAAGTTGGAAAAAACCATTTCACCCTGGCAAAGGAGAGGCTCAACTGTCCCTTCAACAGCTGTGACGTAACTTAACATGTCCGTGAAAAGTATGTACATACTGATTGGCACTTCATATAGAGTTGCATGGAATGTGACACGTAGTAGTCAGATACTTTTTACCCTATTAGCATTTACTTGAATTCAGAATGTATTCATCTTGAGCTCAGTGACTGAGTTATACTTCCCCTTTATTCATTCCCTTCCCTGGGTCTTCGGATGACTGTTTTCCCTCTAGACCTGCTGGCATGATAATTTTCCATTTGATTCAGTTTTGCCTGACAGAAGAGGGCTAAGCTCACTGATAAGATCTCCATAAGAACCAGAAATGTTGTCAGTAATGAAGGGAATTGCTTTGATCTGCTGACAAATGGGTCATTTTGACGGTGTCTGCTTTCTGATTCAGAATAATGCACTCGTGACTCTGTTCTCTTACTCTCACTGCCAAGCTATCTTCATATACTTAGCCTGCCCTGCTAAGTATAGGAACAGGGTAGGCAAGTATACGTTTTGGCTTCAGCCTATTTCTTTTTTAATAAATAATGGGTTTGTTAATTAGTATTGGTTTGTTTTAATTTACCAAAATAAAGTGAACTGACCTGAACCAAATGTTGTATGTCAGTTCTCTCCAGCATATAAGCACATGTTTAAAATTCCTTAGAAAATACAACAATGATTGGAAAGAAAAGCTGAAGACAAAAGAATGGAACAATACATTGCATACACATCCAGTGCCATGTAAATGGGTGCTTTTAAGAGATTCATGTAAACCTTTCCGTTCAGAGGTCAACAGATAGTTCAGCAAAGACTTGTAGTTTTTTCTAAAATGAGAAGTGGGTGTATAAGTTTAAATGTATTGTGGCTCTCCTGCAATCCGCACCAGGTCAAATTTATACATACCCCCTCAAACCTCCCACTAGTATTTAAACATCTGAAGTCTCCCATGCCAGGTTGCAGAGGTATCATGAACAGTATGTGACCATCAACAAAGCCCCATCATTATTTCTGACCTCATATTTCACCACCAGAATTTGTGTTATATTTCAACTGGATGCATATGCTTTTTAGTTTCACAGAGGCCTTTCCTGAAGCTTAAGATAATCTTGCTTTATCCTTCACAAAACTATTTTTTATGTATGTTTAGGATGATTGTTTGATTAGAAAACCCTTATATGTCAAAGTTTCAACCATCTGACTGAATCTGTTGTACTTATATGAAAGGAGATGTTTTGGAGGGGATGCTCAGGAACAATCAAGAGTAAATTGCATCCCACACAAAAAGATGGTGCAACAGCAACATGGACTGTGATGAAGCTAGTTAAATATGAGTCTCCGTTTCAAAATCAAAACATTCAAGCTCTGCTGAAATGTGCGGCTCTCCACACATGAAAGCCAAATGTTTTGATAGAGTTTGAAGAAATTGATGCTTTTAATGGCCAGCGGAGACAAAGACAGCTATTTTGCTGCAGAGACAAGAAGGATGTTTAAAGGAGTGACCAACAGTCAAACATGGTGGTGTTCCCCCCATGCTGTGGGTGTGTTTCACTGCCATTGATAATAGCACGTTGTACAAAGGGAAGTATAATGGCAGTAAACGGTAGACTAACTTAACATTTTTCAACTTCACCTTTGATAAAATCAAAATCAAATCAAATGATAAATACCTATTCATTAAAAACCCAGACATAGTTGGGTGTTTCACCTGGAAGGTCATGGTATTCCAAAACTTGTTTGGATTGGATAAAATAGGCCAGCATCAGGTTTTTGGAATACGCTTTCCAAATCCCAAACCCCACTGAAAACATATGACTTATGCTGTAAAGGCAGATAATTTAAATGAGCTCTATCATTCCCAATATAGACTGTGGTCAAACACCCTGCACTTAACGTCTGCTATGACTTTGCTGATGGCAAATTGCCACGAGAGAAGCTGTGTTTCATAAACATCCATCCAGGAAAAAGAACAGCTCTAATACATCATGAAGAGCCTTGTCTCCAATTTTCCACTTATGAATGCAAATAAACTCCATAAACGTATGAGAATGTCTTTGTGCTTGCATCTTTCTAAGCTCTTTATTAAATATACAATATAAATATCAGCTTGTGGAGCAAAAAATGTCAGAAGGACAGTGAGATTTTTCTTGCTGTTGATAATGACATCCTGTCTTTTCAAATATAACGTGATTAAAGTGGTCAACTTACGTGCATGAATGACCTGCTGATTCATTTCCCCAAAATCCATTACTGGATGACTTAATGGATGCACACGAGGTACATCACATTCATTATTGATCAAAAACAGTATATCTTTGCTCTGCCTGGTGAGCGGTTGACAAAAATGGTCTAGTTTAAGATTAAAAACCAAGTCATTCTCTAGTTTCTTTTTACAATCACATTTTACAATCCAAATGCCTACGACTTCCAATCCATTCCAAGCAGGACAATGTGGCAGTAGGTAGGGAATCTGGGGGAAGGGAAAACCCAAATGGAATTATGGAGAACCATCACTTCCTAACTAGAGAGAATTTACACGGTGCTGCCAAGGCCAAAGGATTTAAGTAATTCCATTTTCCATGCATGGCTTCTGTACCTACGGAGCCCTGAAGTGAGGGGAGGGAGGGTTCACCGAGCACAGAGGAAGGAAGAGGCAGGTGTTAGTAGGAGTGGGATTCAGGCAAAAAAAAAAAAAGTGACAAAAGAGAAAAAGAAATAAAGACAATAATTGGGAGAAGAAGGGGTTAGTGAGGATAAAACAGAGGTAATAAAAGAGTTTGATAACTGCCTATATTTCGCAGTGCTCAAACAGGAGTGGAAGTGGCATTATGTTGCATCGCGTAGACACCACGCTTAGAGTTCAACTGAGTTACTAGCTGGAAATTTGTTTCCATGTTAGTGTTTAACAGCGAGACTTACTTTGAAGTATTAGCACTAAATGCTTGCAGCTCATTAATTATCAGAACTGTCAGCAGCAATTCACGGAGATATGCGCACAGCCTACTGAGGCTCTCCTCTCCTCCTGCTCCCCAAAGAAAACACGCCTGCATATAGGCACAAAATAGAATTAGCGGATGTGGTGACAGATCCTCTTGAAGTCTTAAAAAGAAGCTGAGTGCGAGCGATCACATTTCTTTGATCCCAAAGACACACCTCAGTTCTGCTAAAGAAACAGAGCACTAATGATCGTTTCAATGCTGAAGAGGAGGACCGAGGAGGGAAACAGTTATAACCACCGCTTTCAGTAATGGTGACAGGCATTTACTCCCGCAGCTATGGGAGCCCAGATGACACCTGGCTAATACTGTATGTCCTTCCCCTGTCCTTGTTAGTTGCTTCAGCTATTTTCTCAGCAGGTTGGAATTCCTAGTGTGTCAAAAGTGTGGCTAAATTGGTTCCTTGAGTGGTAAAAGATAGAGACAGCATTGGACAATTTTACTCCTCTTGTGCTCTATGCCATTGATTAGAAGAAAAAAGCAAGACTACTCCTCTGTGCATGTACATGTTTGCATGCGTGTCTGTACAGTATGTACGTACGTACCGGATTTAAGTGTATGATTGAGCCATTTTGATACACAGGCTGATTTCACGAGTTGTCAGGCCGTTAATGGATAGAAATAGGAAGCTCAGAGGTTGGGACTCTATTTGGGCACTAAATTGAATAACTCCTCCAAATGACTCCCAATTACACAGTACTCCAGTCCGAATCACAAAGCATCATGGTGCACTTAATGCACCTATTAGCTGCCTATCTGGCAAGGAAAGCTGGAGCAAAATGCAAGCCTATTTTTGAAAAGAACATTCAGTTTCCCATATCCCGCAGGTATTAAATAATTTTCTTCCTCTGTGCACTTCTTGACTCAAAAGTTACTTTGCTCTTGTTATGCACCCTGTTCCCTAATTATACAGATGATAAGCTCATGTAGTCATTTTCTCAGTTTGTAAGTTTTGGTCACAGTGCGCCTGTACTCGGGATGCATCTTCATTCAGAGGCTTACACATATTACTGTATCTTGCTTTTTCACACACCCATCCTTTCAAATAAATCCTGAAATAAAATTTTAATTTAAAGTAGTCCAAAGTAGTCAAACAGAGCGCACGGTGCTCTGTATAACACTAATGGAATTCTTAAGTATGTTGAGGTGAGGCGCAGAAGACATTGTGAAAAACGTAAGGAAAGTCCCACTTGATGTAAATTTGAAGGGGAATATTTTATTTAAGCCTGGGTGAGGTTAAAGTTTAGGAAAGAACTTCAACTTATGTTGGGAGTGCACTCTTGTTTTGTTTAAGTACATTTGGAGTGAATGACATCCGACACCATGTTTTGCGGACAAAAGTTATGACGCTCCACTGTTGTATATTATAAATTTAGCAAAACATCCAAATTGTTTCGTTTTGTGGGTACAGTTGTGAAATCCTCAAAAACGGGACACATTTTTAAACACGCTGAGATGCATTGAAAGAATTAATATCATTTATGTCGACATTTTCTTTCTGTTTGTCACTCAGATTCGTTCTGACCAGGACCAGGACATCTCAATCCGATACAGCATTACCGGGGTGGGAGCGGATCAACCACCCAATGAGGTGTTCAGCATCGACCCTGTGCTCGGAAAGATGTTTGTCACCAAACCTCTGGATCGAGAACATCGATCTTCTTATCATGTGAGTATGGCGGCTCTGACACATCTGTGAATGATTGCAGTTCAAATTTGTACCTCTCTGGATTTGACAGCACTTTTTGAAGAACTTCTAAGAGCAGCGTAGCTTAAGCAGAAAAGGTGTGGAATTAACTTAGTTGGCGTAAACCTTGTCAATGCAGCAACCATTTCTGAAATGGTCAATAGCAAAAATGCTTAGGAGGCGCAAAGAACACGTCACAAAAGAAAATGCTTTTCAAGCATGTTTTCACATTTTTTTGTAGTTATCCAAATGGATTAAAAAAAATAAATAAAAAATATTGTTTATCTTTTTGTACAGCAGAGGGAATTGGGATGTAAGGTCCAGAAGCAGGGCTCACCATTACCTGCAAGAAGTGAAAGCATAAACAGGGACTGACAATAATTGCAGTGATCATCATTTTACAACGCAGTATTCTGCAGGGAGTAAATTAGTCTTGGCATACAGATGTTATCTTGACAAAAAACACCAACTAAACTGTTTTTGCAGTGTGCTCCTATAGGACTGAAACAATGACCAAAAGAAGTGGGCTTTTCCAGTAAGATGCACCCCACTTGAGCAAAATAACATCTAAACAATAAGAGTACAAATGTGTTAGATGCTAAAAATTGTTTTAACTTATTAATTTTGACATTAGATTTTCTTGTATGACATTTCTATTCAGTTTCTTCTTTTGTGTCCCACTTCCAGCTCCATATGCAAGGAGTAAGAATGTAAGAAAAAAAAAGATCAATTTTTCTGATTAAATTGATGTTGGCATTGTTCATAAGGATATGACATTTAAAAATACTCAACATAAATGTCACCCAGCTGGACTTAATGGAACTTTAATGTTTTCAATCCAGAAAACTTAAATGTGAAACTTTTCATGTATTTCTTCACTTTGTTCTTTAGCAAACCACAGCTCTTTGACTTTCTGGTCTTTTTTTTTTTTTTCTGTTTACTTCATATTTCATGCAAGGATGGAACACAGTTATGCTCTACTTCTTTTTATTTCAGGAGAACGAGTGCTTTAGAATTCAAAATCAGCCAAGCAACAAGATGCATTCTTATGAAAAGAGAGAGAGGGAAAAAAAGTGTTGAAGCCTCTCGGTTTTCTGCTGTCTTCATCATGACGCTGTTTCTTCCCAAATGTAGAGCACTGCCTGGTTCAGTTCCCTACCCCGTCCCTGGTTTTAAAGATAATAACTTTAATGTGAACTCAGAAATACATTTTGCCTTCTTTAAACAAGGCAGCAATCTCCCGACTCCTGCTGAGATTGAATTAGGCTGTGGGTTTGTGCGCTGCGACACAGGGACGGCAGTAGGTTTCGTTGAGGGGTCTGGCTCCTGGCCTGCTATATAGCAGTGGATATTGAAAGAGTAAAGTTAAGTTTCACCTCCGGGTTTTTCTGAAGATGTCATTTTGCTGAACGTTTGAAAGGATGGAGAGGATGTTGGTGAAGAGAAGGGTATGAGGAACTGTGGAGTGGATTTTCACATCTTTGTGATAAAATGTAAGCAAAGAGGGGCACAGTTCTTATGGTAATTTTGAAAAATTTTCACACCCTATTTAGCTTTCTGCGTATTTTCCCATTGTAACTAAATACCTGAATATCGAATTTTGTCTGACAGAACAAAACATAATACAGCTGTATTGTAAAAAAAGGGAAAAATATGTGAATTTTTGTGTTTTTTTTGTTTGTTTTTGTTTTACTAAAAAAAGTCTAAACAGCACGTCGTATATTTGTATTTACATTTTTTGCTTACTAAAGCTCCAAGTCTGCTGATAAAGGCATGTGCCTTTATCAACTATGCACATCTAAAGACTGGAAGTTTTAGTTTATATATTAACACAGCATCATTCTGTGGGGACACTTTTCTCCATCAAGTGTGATCTGACTGAAATTGAGCTAATTTACGAAGAACGGAAAAAAAGTTTTAATATCAGTACATGCAAGGCTGCTAGAGACATACCCCAAAAGTCTAACAGGCTATTTTTAAATACACTGAAGTTTCTTACTGTAACATGATGAAATGTATCAGTGGGTTTACTGTTTACAACGTTGCATTTTACATTTAAATCACATGTGCAGCAATAATCCATTCTTTTTTTATGTCATGCTTTCATTCCCCATCCATTCACAGAAAGATGATTTTATCATTCCTTATACCTTCTTTTGATGTTAATGCCTAGTAATGAATTAAGAGACAGCAGCTCGGCTTGAAAACTGAACGTGAACATTTATGTAATAGAAAACATATGTGCAAGACTTTATTGTAGCAGCAGAATGTATTGTACTTTTTCTTTCATTTTACTTTTGTGATCGAGGTAAACATCCCTTCTGCTTCACACTGGCACAAAAATCACTGAATAAGTCATGTTCAGGGACATAAACACTCCCAAGCAAAGTGAACAGGTTTTGAGAGAATCAAGGAGTTTATTTTGAAATGCGACTGCTGTTCTTTATTTCTAACTTTTTCTCCTACAGAGGATAAAACAAGCATATGGCCTGAGAACGTTCCTGATTATTTATTTCATTACTCTAGTTTGTTTGTATTTTTATTGTTTTGTTTTTTTTTACTTCCAGACTTCATAAGCAGAGAAAAGAGCAAAGCTCCATGTTTTCTAGTCCAAACACTGTGAGAAATCAGAGCCTGTGATTTCATCGATCTAAGCATTGCCAAGCTGAATTTCAGATGTGCTGACAGGTTGTTTTTTTTTTGTTTTTTGTTTTTCGTAAAGTCAAAGGGAAGCGAAGAGATTTCAAGGCTTGCTTTCAAACAAAACCAGACAGAACGCTGGCCAGGGGATCCAGTGCAGTCATTCTGAAACCGACACCTCACTTTTACGACTGAGCCAGCCTTCCATGAAATAAGATGTTTTCCGTTTGGTTCCTGCTGAGATAAAAGTTTGGCAGGCTAAGTGTGAACAGATAAGAAGTCAGGAGAAAGAATACATCGCAAAGGCAATTTCTCTGCAGGGACAGTATTCTGAAGTTTCTATCTAATATGCCTGATATTGCTATGTTAGTAAAAATATTATAAAAAGTTTTGTTGCTGCAGAATTCAGTTATGAAGATTTTATCTTGTGCCAACAGAAATGTTTTTTTGTTTGTTTTTTTTTCAGTTTGGAGATGCTGTGGCTTTTTGGTGGTTAAACATCAAATGACTTTACCTCACTTGTTTTTGCCAAATGGAAATTCTGTGATTCTTTAGGGTCAACAGAAAACACAGTGAATGATGTGATATATATATCAACAATTCTACAGGCTTCAGTGGTGGTTTTGATGTTGGATATTCATTCCAGGTACTCTCCATTTATAGACATTTGTGCTTTTTGTTAAGTTCCATTAAAAGGCTTTCAGGTGAAATTTGGTCTTTGGCGAAGCAAAAGTCTAGATCTAGTCAGAATAATGAATAACTGTCTGCAGCAATTAGATAATGAAAGCCTCTTGTAGCCACCTGAGCATCATGAGCTCAATATCAGTAAGTCACTCTGGGATTACATGAAGAAAAAACAAGTCTTAGATTTAGACTAAAAGACTGAATTCACAAGGATATCTAGCAAGTTCTATAAGAAACTTGAAACAACCCACCCACTTACCCTAAAAACCTCAATATGGATTCTTTTTTTGTTTTTCTGCATTTTTTAAAAAAAATATACACTGCTCAAAAAAAATAAAGGGAACACTCAAATAACACATCCTAGATCTGAATGAATGAAATATTCTCATTGAATACTTTGTTCTGTACAAAGTTGAATGTGCTGACAACAAAATCACACAAAAATCATCAATGGAAATCAAATTTATTAACCAATGGAGGCCTGGATTTGGAGCCACACACAAAATTAAAGTGAAATGTTCCCTTTATTTTTTTGAGCAGTATATATTTTTATGCCTCTCCTTTAAAGCATAATTGTTTTCCACATTAGTCATTGTTTACCTCCATCTGAACAACAGATTAAAAATATATTTGGGAAAAATAGTCAAATTCTGTCAAATGAGTGAAAAAGGAACATTTTTCTTTTCACTTGCATTTGTATTCATGATTTATCAGTGCCCTGTTTCTAAATATTTTAAGTTAAACTTTTGATACGTTTTTTTTTTCTTTTTTTAATTGTAGTAGTAAGGCTGTCAATGCAGTCATTTTCTTATTGTCACTGTAAAGATGGCACTTCATACATATATTTTACACCATAAAGTGAAAGTGTTTGACGACACTTGAATTTACACAATTAATAAAAACTAGATTGTTGAAATATTATTTAAATAATAGTAATGAAATCATTTCATCGGACTAATTAAACAAAAAAACTGATTACTGACTTCTGAAACAAATAGTGCTCCATGCGTTGTTTCTTTAATAATGTTTTCCAACGAAAATCTGAAATCTTTACAAAATAATGGGAAATATACTGAGATTAAACAGCACACGTGGATTCCAGTTCCAAAATAGGCGTCTTCTGACACCCTATGTTGACACCTACCTTGTTGGTAGATGGTATTAAGGAGTACCAAGGTTAACGGGGACTGTAAAACTCACAGTTGATTTGTCCAATTTTTGTTTGCAATCACTGCTGAAAATAACGCATCATGTTGCTGCACTACCATAAAATCCCTACAAGATTCATTACGGTTGTTGGTTCTAATAAACTTAAATAACTACCCAAGGTAATATACATTTTGCAGCTGTGTTATTCAGTAGCAATCTGTTTGTGAGTGGTTCAAATATAGTTCAGAACTTCTGTCATACCAACAAGCTGAGTAGAGTTGTAGTATCTTTACTCATTGCGGTAGTGTCTGACGTGCTCCACTCAATAGAGTGTGAGGGACCAAACTCAGATGAAGACAAAAAATGTTCAAAGTAGAGAAAGGTTTCAATTTAATTCTTCAAAAAAAAAATCATTAACATAGAATAAAGATTTAAAGCAAGAATAAATCAAAGGATAAATGACAAATTTGGATCCAAACTGAACTCTAACTGTTCACAAACAAAACTGACCTACCAAACAAAGAACAAAGGCTGCTTAAATAGGGGTGGAGTAACCTAAATCTACCACTTGAGGGAGGTCTGATCTAACAAAAGAACAAATAAATACAAAATTAACTAAAGCATTCTATGAACAAATGAAGCAAACTGACTTTAGACATTAACTAAAGTGTGCACCCATTAGAAAATATATGTCTAAATGAAATAACTAACTTAAACAGACTATAAACTATACTAATAAAGAAATAAATACTAACACAATGTGGTGGTGGTAGGAGCATCCACCACAAGAGCCTTTCCACAGTTATGTTATTTTTCTGCAACAAGAACATTAGTTCTGTTCAATGACCTGTTCAAGCTGGAGCCTTGCTTTGATTTAGTCCTCCATATAAACCTCCTCATTGTTTAGCTGTAATCTGGACCTTTTTTCTTTCTCTTTCTCCCAGCTGCGGGCCCATGCAGTGGACATGAATGGGAACCAGGTCGAGAACCCAATTGATCTGTACATCTTCGTCATCGACATGAATGACAACAGACCAGAGTTCAAAAACCAGGTCTACAATGGTTCTGTGGATGAAGGTTCTAAACCAGGTAATGACACAGAAGAGAAGGTAGAGGGATAATTTATCCAGAGCAATTCCAGAAATTAGCCTGTTGCAGCAGCCAATGTAAGTCTGTGAATTTGAGGAAAGAACGCTGTCATTACAAGTGTTGTGCAAAATGTGAATATTGGGCAGAACAGAGAATTTTCCATTCCCTTTGATGTGAAAGGGAATGGGAATGAAAAGCTGTGTCTTACAGCTTTTCATTTAGCCCAGAAAAACAAAGACTTTAAAGCAATAAGCGTTGTCATGCTGGTGAAAAGATTGAGGATTAAATGTACCAAATGTAGCACTACTGGCTCGTTTGACATCAAACCTCGGAGCATATGTGAGTTTGAGTCTGATGAGCCCAACTTTATAATGCTGGAGGTGATCTGAAGAGGTGTCCAGGTGCTTGTTTTCTTCTCTAAATCTTCTGTTTACTTTTTCATTCTGCATTTTTTTCAGAATGATCTTTTCTCTCCTCATTCTATTGGCATTCCCCCGGCCTTGCCCCACGCAGCATATGAGTCTCTATGGCATGCATGACATTAAGCTGAACAATAATCATAAAAAAAGACTTTTAGAATTTGGAGCTCCAGTGGTTTCAAAGGAAGGCCAATTACAGACTTGAATTAGTTTGCAAATTAAAGAGTCATTATGGGGACGTAATCCTGTCAGGCACAGCTTAGGACGCCCATACAAAGGGTCCACATTAAACCCCATATGAGTGCAGCTTAATGAAATTACCCCAGTGATGTGTGACACATTGTGATTCTTCATCTTTCACTGTATCCCTCCATCTCAAGTGAAAAGTGTTGGGTGGGGACTGATAGTCTCTCAGCTTGGAATCAAACCAAACACGCAGTCAGTCCTCTGTTGCTCTCCTTCTCTTTCCTGCTCTCTGTTCATAACATCTTTTTTTTTTTTTCTTGTCTAACTAAGAGGGCTTTAGAGTGCTCCCTCTGGCCGAGTCATTGACAAATGTTGCTTTGAAACGTAATGAAGTTTGAAATGGGAGCTGCGGTTACAATTATCCTCGGACAGGGGCTGTCAGTGGCATGATATCACTATCTCTGGCAATTAGAATCAACTAGCGAAGAGGGAGAAAGAGATGGAGAGATTGGGTGACAGGCGGCGGGATCCCACAGAGTTTTATGAGGGTGTGGAGACTTGAAAGCAAACAAGCAAAACATTCATGGAAGCACAGAGGCTTATTCTTCACATAATGGGTGACTCATCAGGAGGGGCTCATGCATTTAGGCACCTACAGTAAGTTATGCAGTGATACCTTCTGCATGGGTTTGAACTTCACCCTATTACATAACAATACTCCCCCTGTAAACAAATACTTCTCAAAATGGGAACTTTCTTGTCACTGAATTTAAGTGGATTTTAGCACATCTTTACCTAGCAACAGTAAGCAAGTATGATAATCTATAGGACTGTTGGGGGGGAAATCATCTCTGAGTAACAGGACTTCAGGTTTCATTTGCTTCAAGCTTGCATTAATATTGTTGATAAAGTTCATGATCTCTTACTTATGAAGAGAAAAGTGGCACAGTAAGTTAAACTCAAAGTATTTGTCTCTTGTGATTTTGTTTTGTACGTGAGAAGGGCCCTTTGTTCAAAAAGAAAAGTTTAGGTAGTTTGGTTAAGTAGCACAAAGAACAACAAAAGTACCACACTAAACATCTCGAAGCAAAACAGAACATTAGAAAAAAAAACATGTTTCTTTCTATTAGTAAAAGTTTTGCTGTGGTTGGACAGTAAAATAAAGGGAAGTCAAATGTGTTGCACATCAGCACAGTCCTGTGGGAAGTTGCTACGCTGCCAGATGTAAAGATCAAAACTCTTGACATGAATCAGCCCATTGACTGTGAGTCAGTGTCGCCTGGCAAAGCAGCTAGTTGAGGCGTTTTCCACATGTGGGTGGACAAATTTGGCAAATGCTGTCCACGCGGGCATTTGCAGTTTTTGAACAATCACGCTACAGTAAGAAAAATCCTTTTTGACTAAAAAAAATACAGTCAGGATTCAGTAACAAAAATCTGATTAATTTAGATTTGTATTGGATTAAGTGGGAGTGAGGCCAAAAGATTATTCCGTGGGTCCGGTTGTTTTGGTTTGGCACACATATGATAGAAAGACAGCCCTGGAGCATTTTTAAAGTGTTTTTGTTTGTTTGATTGTTTGTTGTTTTAAACTGAAGCAAATAATTAAAAATACAATTTACAACACGTCTCAATCTCTTTTGGTTCATAATTCCACCTTCATCCATCACTGCTCTGTCCATTCTCCTTTTGCCTTAGCACATGGTTTTATTCTTTAAAGTACAAAAATGTTGTGGGTTGGATGGCTATGGAATTTGCCAAACTGTAATCAAACATAGAGAAGATTTCACTTTTTTTATGAACAAATATGTGCCGATGCAAAAATTGTGTTTACAGGTTGTAATTTCGTTTGAAAAGAAAATGTCTGTGAGGTCAGAAAAAAACATTATTAATGTGAAACAAGTAGCATGCATGTGATGTTTTCTCTGAGCAGTTAGCCCTGCTCTCATGTATGGAAGTTGACAGGAGTAATCTGCTTTCACTTCCAATCTTGGGTGTAGAGGCTTTTCCTTTTTCATTTCAACATGTTTATTAATCACTGTGTGAACTCCACCTGCAAACTGTTTGCGAGATGCTGAAGTTGTTTCTTTGCTGTCAAATGTCAGAGAACAAAAAATGTATGTAGCTTGATAAAAAAAATCTTCAAAAACGTTTCAGAGCCATTGAAAAAAAAAAAAACAAACAAAAAAAAAACAACTCATAGGTCAAAGCAGAAAAAGTTAAAACAGACCAAGCTCAAAAGATTAAAGATTGTGAACACTCAGGCAAAGAGTCGAATGTGATGCAATATGAGATTTTCTGCCTCTGTGCAAGTGACTGGCAAAAATCAATAAATCCCTCTGGAGAAACTGAGTTTAAGAAAAATGTCCTGGCGAATGGCAAGGTTTCTATTTTTATTTTTAATTTTGTCACAATTTTCATGATGCCTCTGTTGAGTACACGGCATCCCACAGTGTCATAGATCCTCCACCATACAGATCAGTGGGAATGTTTTTTTTTTTTTTTTCTCATATACTCATTCATTGTAACTCATGTAACCCACCAGGAGTGTTTGTTGCCCATGGTTTAGTCTTGAATCTGAGAAAAACAGGTTTGATAAATGCCCTTTATTTTATAGATGTGGAACAGCTGTGGCAGATTGAAAGCAGGGAATGGAACATGAATGGAAATGAGCAACAAGAAAATGACCAAAACACAAATTAACACCAAAAACCAAACATAGCAAAACAGCAATAACATAGAAAGCAGTATTTTCAGTAATAAGAGCAAAATGAACTGCATCTGGACGTGCATGTTGACCAAACGTTTGTCTTCGCCAGGAACTTACGTGATGCATCTATCTGCATTTGATGCCGATGACAACACCACGGCTAATGGAATGGTGCGCTATCGGATCCTGTCCCAGACACCGCACAGCCCCATCCCTAACATGTTCACCATCAACAGTGAGACGGGAGACATCATGACAGTGGCGCCCGGACTCGACAGAGAGGTTTGTCTTTCATGTTTCGCACTTCACAAAGATATTGTGACAGTGAGGAAATGGTTGCTTTTAAATCCTAGAACCCCTTTTGGTTTCACCATGTCTAAGTGGGCATAAGACACATCTTTATTTCCTCTTAAGCACCACTTTTTCTAACAGTATTGTTTACTCTGTCAACACTTTCAAATCTCATGCAGCCATTTGTCAGAACATATTTCCTCCACACAAACACAAACATCAACTCCTCTGTTTTTTTTTTGTTTTGTTTTTTTTACAGTAAATAGTCTTTGGTCACCTTGTTTATGGAGCTCTAAAAGTTGTGACAAGATCCAAATGTGTTTATTCTCGCATCAAGGATGTGCCAGTGACAACTCTGCAAAGACATCTGCGAAACAGATCATCCTCCCAAACTGTCACTACTGACAGACCTATTAACAACACATCATGCTGCGGTGGGCTGCTCATGTTGTGTTGTTCATGCCTGTGAGTGTGTGTGTATGGCTGTGCGGTAGAGACAAAGGGAAATTTTTTTTGAGATGGAATGCCCTTGACACCTGTCAGACAAACACAAAAGCCCATATAACCACATCTGTGCTCGGTAAAGCAAGAGCAGCGGAGGGAAAAGGAAAAGCTGAGGGGGAGCAGAACAAAAACAGAGCTGAATAGATGGGGTATTACCGTGATGAGCGAAGAACTGAGTGTGAATTTGGCAAAGAAAAAAATAGGGTGACAGAGACGGAGAAACAGGGCAAGACAGCGGGGTGCCAGAGGCAAAGAAAGGTATGAGGCCAACATGTACTAAAAATTTCCCAGCTGAGCCACTGCTGCTTATTTTTGCTGTTTTATCTGCACTTTAGCAAATCCAGACACTTTCCCTAAATTGTAGGATTAAACTCCTCCTATCCCATTTTGTACTTCAAAGAGCTGTTACTGACATAATTATTTTTGCCTTTTTCTTCACATGATATTACAGGTTGAGTTCAGTGTGATCAGTTTTGTCTTTTTTCAGTCGCTGTTCGAACCGCATATTACCGCTTGTATTGTAATCTCAGAGCAATTTAACTCTACTCCTTCCTGCTATTTAAAGAAAACTCAGCAAATTGCCTGACAAAAGAGTGGAGATGTTGAAGCAGATATGAACAGCATCACTTAGATGCCTTCAGTACAATGAAAAATATAAACACCTCCTAAAAGTTTACTCACTACAACCACAAATTTTATGTATTTTGAAAAATTTTAAAGACCCATAAAGTTGTTAATGATGATGAAGTGGAAAGAAAGTAATGCATAAAAACTGCAGTGTTTGTGTTTTATTTATTCTGATTCTGTCAAATCAACTATTGTGAAACCAATTGTGTTCACCACTCAACTAATTAGTGAACAGAACTGACTTGTCTGTGATTATGCGACACCAATAAACAAATAAATAAATAAAAAGAAAAAAAAAAGAAAGATAAAAAAGATGAAAGTTCAAATCAAAGCATTCGTGCATTAGAACAACCCAGGTAAAGTCCAGATCTATGTCAAATTGGAGTTCAAAATTGATGTTCACAGATGTTGTTCACACAAATTGATCAAGCTTCACTTATTCTGCAAACAAATGAGCAAAAACTCTTTTGTGTGCCATACACACACCAAAGAACTTGCAACTACAATGGCATTGAAAACTTATTCTAAAATGTATTTATCCAGAGAGGGAGTGAAAATTGCTGCAATCCACACTTCTCCCATTTTTATGCATAAAAAAAAAAACACTCACGACCAACAACAGATGTTATTTTGTATTTGATTGTCATATAAAAGTTTTGGGTTTGTAACCTGAAAAAATGTGAAAAAGTTTTACATTTCTGCAAGACACTGTGTAGACTTTGCCATTCAAACTAACTCAACCAATTGCACTCTAAGATGTCAGCAAGTCTTGTATAAAGACAGTGTTTATGTCTTTCAAGAACTTGTCAAAGACACTACTACCTATTTGGCATGTCTATCCTCCATGTTAATAGAACTGTAAATGTGCCTGTGGGATCCATGTAAAAAGATTAAGAGTTTAAGTGTGGCTAAAAGCCGGTTTCTTTAACCTCTTGACCATAAAATCTCATTCTGATCAGAGCATCTTCAAAGTGGCAGAACTTGTGAGATGTTGCTGTAACATAACATCTATTATTAACCTTAAGTGGGCCAAGGAGGGACACCTAGTACAGCAGAGAGAGGGTCACTGAAGCTCAAGGTTCATTGATGGCTTAGGGACCAAGAGCTTGAGCAGCTGGTCTATATATTAAACTGTGATGGCATAACCTTGTCAAACTTGGCTGTGGAAGTAAAAGGCCTGTGGGCCGTGTGATTCTGTTGTGGTGCTAAATTTAAAAAGCTATTGTAAGTGATTTGCTGCATTTCAAGCTATGTAAGTGGAAATTTATGGAACTGTGTTCCATGTGTGTTTGCTTCAAAAAAGACCTGCAGTGTAATTGTCACTACAAAACTGAGATCTGTTGCGACAATTACACCGAAGACATTACATACAGCCATGAAAAGTCTACAAACATGAAGCTACAGTATAAAAGCTATGTGTGAAAAAACATCTCGGAACCTCCCTTTGGAAGCAACAAATTTAGAGTCGTTTTCTTTTTTGATTTTTCAGTCACTCATAATCGTGTATGTTGCTTTGGAATATACAGTAGCTTTTAGTATTTTTTTAGTAGTATTTTTTTTATATAATTACATAAGGTCCATGATGTCATATAAATCAGATTGAAGTCTGGATTATTATTTTTTTCTGAGCTGTTGCAACAGCTACTTCAGACATTACTAAAAATCTCCTGTGAATATTCCTTCTCACTTTAGTTTTTGGAAAATTACTTTAGAACCCTTCCCAGATTGATGGACAGCAAAAATTGGTTATCTAAGGTCATTCTTTGCAGTGTGTTTATCGCACCGTCCATATGTTGGGTTTATGGTTAGATTTGAAGATTTTTATAACCTGGAAAAGATTAGCTTTTTGTTTTCTGATGTCCGTTTGCATAAAACTGTTTCCCATTACTGCAAAAACATATTCTGTGCTTGAGGCACAAATAACATACCTCTGTTTTTCCTCTTACAGTGTTCTTAGAAAACAGGAAGTCTGTAACTGTGCAGTGCAGTTTTTATGGGAAAATGCACCAAAAACATCACATTTCAGCCAGCATTTTTTGCATTTTGAAACCTTGAAACACCAGAAAGTCCTTTGTTGTCTGATCTGTGAACGGTGTTATGTGACTGCAAAAGCAATAATTAAATGACCTATTTTCTGCCAGATTTCACACCTTTCTTGAGAACCCTGCTGTGTCCGGTCCTCTCCTCTGTTCTTTCTCTTTAAAACGTCTGCTTCCTCTTCTTTTTTAACTCGCACATTGATTCTCTGCTAACTGGTCTGCAGTGGACTTTTAAAGAGCTTGTTGACAGCAACAGACCTCAGCACTCCAGAGGAAACTGGGTGTGCTGTGGTATTGTTGCAACCCGAGAGTTTCAGAGAAGCTCTGCATAATTACTTCGTTGTCTAATTAGTGAGTGTTATGTACAAGCTGTACACAGGCTGATGGGACAGCCAGGCAAGAACAAGATATGTAGAAAGCAGAGCGTCAAAGTGTGCTTGCGTGTATACGTTAATGTTAATGAGTGTGTGCTCAAGGTTGGAGTTCAGCATCTCATTTAGCATCAAGATGAGAGGAACCAAGAGGAGCTGTCTAATCCTCCTGATGTGGCGTCCTGGTCTAATTGGGATATTTACTTGGTAATTAGCAGGTGAGAGAGAGACGGTGGGAATGTAATTGGGAATCTCGGTGACAAGACACATTATCCAGACAGTCGGCTCCTGGGCTCTATCCTTCCTGCAGCCCATTAACTGCACCCTGGGACAGAAGAAGAGAAAAAGAAAGCTGCAAAAGAAGAACGTACGAAAGAGCCAGATGAATAAGGAAGAACACAAGTGCTGCTGTGCACAGAAACACAAATAAGGAAAAAAATATAATAAAATCTCAAACCACTGAAGTGACATTGTGTCATTTCAAAAGAGGGAATGGCATTTATTATTCCCTCATATTACTGCTTCACAGATAGTCTATTAATCTCTGTCAGTTGGATCATTGTCTCAACATCTGTCGATCAGTGGTACTGAATAAGCAGCGCGCCTAACGGCTTTGATGGCACGCTGCACCCGTGGGGAGGCTTCACAGTGCAGCCTCTGGATGGTGTGATGTCTGGCCAGGTTCCACCGAGAAACGTTTCGGTTCAGTCAAATGAAAGACTTTACCCTTATGATTCTGTGTTTCAAGTAAAACTACGGCCCGCCAAAAAAGGCTTTGTTTTTCTCCTGGGAGCCGCAGTCTGTGGACAGTGTGCTCATAGAAGAGAAAGCTATCTTTAGACGAATAACAGCATTACTATGTCTCCCCCTTTTTTTTCTTTTGTCCTTCCTCAGAAAGTGTCCCAGTACACCATCATTGTGCAAGCCACTGACATGGAGGGAAACCTCAACTTTGGCCTTTCCAACACAGCCACTGCCATCATCACTGTCACGGACATCAACGATAACCCTCCCATGCTGACCTCAAGAACTGTAAGTTATTACAAATATGGAAGTGTGCAGAAGGTAACTGTTTAGAGAATGAGAGGGCCTGGGTTCAAAGAGCACGGTGAAAATGAAAAGAAGGCTGAAAGAAGGCTGGAGGGAAAGACCTGAGAAAAGAATGTCTAGCTATAGGAGAAATGAAAAGCAAATAGAAGTAGGAGTTAACAGAGCAAGGAATAAATGAAATTCAATTTTGGTTCAATTGTATTGATACACTAACATTCCACACTGATTTCAAGGCTCCTTGCAAAGAAAGAAACCCCATTCCCCTTGAATCAGAACTTTCAACAACAGTTCCAACAATATTGTGTGGCTATAAAACATAATTTATGCTTTTAAAATACAGGGAATGCCTACTTGTTTTCCTGTAAAGGACACTTACACACGAGGAACACTGATCTATATTATTGACTTCCATCTGCAAGAATACTCGATCCTGCAAATGGTTAATGATTGTTGTCATCATAGGGATATTTAGAATGATGATTGCATTACACTGGGTCATTACTGGGAGCAGGGTAAAAATTAAAAGTCCAATGTAATGCATTTTATGTAATGTATTAAATCAGTACAGAGGCCAGACATTTCCCTTTTGGCTGAGTCTTACATCAAGTGTGTCACTTGTAGTGTACGTTACAAGACGGCTAAAAGCAGAGTCAGTTTCCTGCACTTCTAATTAATTATAAACAGTCTTGGTAAATGTCAAAATTTCTTTGGATATTAAATATTCAAACCCTGAAAAAGTATTCATACCACTTGAACACATTCATACGTTCAAGTGCTACAGTCACAACCTTAAAATATTATTGGGATTTTACATGCAGACGTATATTGGAATTTTAAAGTGGAAGGAATGAGCGTCACGACCCGGCTCATGAGGTTCTGACAAAATAGGGAAACACAAGGCAAATTAATAAGTGTTTACTACACTAACATATGTTTCGTAAAATGAAAAGACCAAACTGAAATAAAGTATGGCAGAATGCCAACCCAACACAAGCCCTAACTAATTCAAGAAAAGCAAAACCAGTTAACAAAACATCAAACCCAACATAAATATCAGGACTATGGGGCGAGCATGAGCTGAAGCTGATGTGAGGAGCAGCTGGGTTTAAATAGACGGGGAAGACCAGCCCAGGTGATCCCAGGTAGAGAAATCCAATCCACACTCACTTTACCTGAGAAACAGAGCAGGTAATATAAAGCAGTTGGAGAACATTACAATGAACCAAACTCAGGACATTTCAGTCTATCACCCAGAATTAAAAGGAGTATGGTACAGTTGCAGGACTAATGGACTAGGCTCATTTATCAGCCAACTCTTAACAGCATTGTATGGCATTAAGAACTAGAAGGAAGAATGGGTGGACGAAAAGCCCTTTGCTCTCCGACTCCCGGAGCAGATATGAATACTTTGTCACCAATGTGCTCAGCCTTTCAGTTGGTAGGAAAGCAGTTAGCATTAGTATTTGCTCTGGGGGCTGTTAGGACTCATACGATGTTCAGCTAGCACCGACGTCAAGCATGTGTCAGCTTTAAACCTCATCAGAGAGCTGCTGCTACATCACACAGAAACATGCAGGGAAACAAGCGGGGCAAAGATGAAGAAAATCTCTAGAAAATAATTGTGTACATGTTTAAATGTACTGATGAACAGACCACATTTTAGACTCCAAAAAGGAAAAAAAAAAGAAAAGAAAAGGGAGAATGACAAGGAGACAAGGAAGAATGAGGGAGTACTTTGTCACTCAAGCAATTTCCTACAGTAGCAGTGATGAAGTGCAGACAGGCCTTGTTGTAAATCAGTAGCCTTCCCTGACTCTCTTTTCTGCATTAACATTCCCTACTGATGGTGGTATATTGATGATGCAGGGCAATAACAGATTGATATCCTCTAACTGGATTCCACCTAGTTAAAGTGCATTTCCATCAGCGTCACATGAGGAAGTTAATATTATCAGGAATATTGATGATAAACTTTAGTGGAGGTTTAGGATTCACGATGAGGAAAGCACTTTCACCCACTCCCCTCATAAATCATCCATTTTAGTAGGGGGAGATAACATGAAAAGCCATTTTGTTGAGATTGCAGGCCATTATGCAAATATTTAGTTTTAGCAATAAACCCCATAGATCTTTCAGCATGTCCCAGAAATATAAAGTTTGGGGAATTTGTCTTTAATGTTGATGATTAATATTTCATCATGCCTATCAGAGGCTGGCCTATTTTTCAAGTAGTCACAGAGTTTGTGTATGTGTGCAGATGCAAAGCCTTTGGGTGTTTATTGCACTATGTCTCTAATACAGATAGATTTGATAAAATGAATCAAATTGTTTATACCTTTTGTGTTTACTCCATTGCTGCTATGTTTCCATATGGCATTGCAGATAAGTGGGGGGATGCACAATCGCACTAGTTTGTGCAGGATTCTCTACGCTGGTTTCTTGGCCTCCTGCCTGTGCTGCCCTTACAAAGTTCACATGATGAAGCTCTCTGTCACTTTTCGCCTCTCTTTCTACCTTACTCTCCCCCTTGTAGTTTTCTCAGTGCCAGAGTAGTGACAGAAGAGTAAGGGTGCTGGCAAGTGGTGTTATGTCAAGTGTTGAGAGAAAGCCAGCAGTGCTCGTTGCCAATCACAATCAAAGGGATCCACCCTTACTCCCTCATGCCCAACACTTGGAGTTAAGATTTGCTATCACTTAGAAGAAAAGCTGCCTAATTAGATGTTTGTGTCCCTGCTTTAAGTTGGTCTTATTACAATTCTACTCTGAAAAACCACAGACCCATGTGGTTTGGAAATTTTACCAAACACTCACTATTAGAGAATTTAACCAGAATCACCTCCACAGTTATTTGCACCCGTAGTAAAGACATAGATAGAGAGCCTTAAGATTGATTAATCTTGTATTGCAGAATCATGTGTCCATTTTTGCAAAAATCTAAAAGTCCCTTCGGAAATAATTTTGTTGTTTACAGAATCACCAGTTTCACACATATTGGCATGCCTCTCCATTCCTATAAAACAAATACAACTGAAGACTGTTTTTAAAGTGTTTTGAAGCTCTTAATTAGTTACCCAACACTTCCTATTTTTCCTTTGGAATACATATAATATGACATGTGGAATTACCGTGTCACATTTATACACTATAATCATCATGTTTATGCAATATAATTATTACATTTATAAAATATATTTGTCACATTTATACAATATATCATTTGTACAATAAATGATCAGGTTTGTAAAATAACATGAATTTATTATCATGTTCATACAATATATTATTATGTTTCTACAATATAAGAGTCATGTTTGTACAACATAATTATAACAATATAACGTGATAGTGCTCAAAAATTTAGTTTCCTCCTTGACAGCAACACCCTTCTGTACCTTTCAGTTCCCCCAAATTAAACAACTTGTAACTGCAGTGTTGCTAGTGAGAATGTGGAGAATCCTTTAAAGCCTTTGATCATAATTGGTTAACACTTGCCCTTAGCTTTTACTTAGGGAAAGTTACTCACAAACAAGATGTCGAAGGATTTTTAAGAGAACCTCAGAGCTTCCTCTGAAGTTTATTTTATTGAATTGGTTTTGGGGAGTCCCTGAACCAAACTACAGCAATAAATCACTCAAACACACACAAACAAATGCTCAGACAATAACTTACGACAGCCTGCCTACTTAGCCAAACCAGGCAGTGCATCAAGAACACCCGGACTTGTCTGTTGTCTTAAGAATGTCATTGAGTCTCTGAACAGCTCTCCTGACGCAGCCCTCTAATCTGCCCGCTGCTGTCGGCTGTTTGCTGGTTGATGTGAGCGTCACCGAGCAGGGTATTATGGTCTGTTGGAGTGTTTGGTCTGTAGCTTTGCTCTTTGATATCCTTCACCCACATAAGCGGCTCAGTAGCTCATCCATGCCTGTTACCCGCGGTGACATGGTAACTGCGTGGTGCTGCACGCCAGTTACCTCCAGATGAGTTGGAAAACACAACATGACCTCGCGTGTCTGGACTTGTCAAGTTGTTTATGTAGGTGGGTCTGTGGTCAACTTGTGTTTTGCAGACTTCTTGTAGTGTCAGCGTCAATTATCCCCCAAGTTCGTTCGAAACAAACAAGAATCCCCGTCATAACCGGCACATGACAGACAGCGGCTTGCTGCTCATCAGGCTTATCAGGACAAAGCACATGTATTCGTAAAGCATGGGGACGACCAAAAACTACTTAGATATACTCAAACAGATGTTTCAAGCCTCCCGGCTGATAGCTTTTTTTCCTCTGCAAACATTTCCCCTCCTTGTCATTCTGGATTTCAAAGGAATTAAATATTATTGTTCATCAAAGAATACCCCAAAAAAAAAAACATTAAAAGTAAAACTATGCCCCTATTTGCATCTACTTGCTGGTGTATAAGCTGTGTTTTCTCCTTGCTTGTGGAAGTGAGATAAATTACTTTAGCTAAAAGACTTGAAAGGATTCTGTTCTATAAAGGAGCTCAATGGATACAAAAGGAATACAAGACCAGTAAAAGTAACTTTGTTTCAGAGAGATGTAGCTTCCCATTTTTCTCTGCTTCTTACAGTTTTCTGGCGAGGTCCCAGAGAACACAGTGGATGTTGCGGTGGCTAATCTGACTGTTATAGATGCTGACCAGCCTCACTCTCCTAACTGGAACGCCATTTACAGGATCATCAGTGGGGACCCAACTGGGCACTTTACCATCCGCACCGATCCCGTTTCCAACGACGGGATGGTCACCGTGGTGAAGGTAAGGTACTATGCACTTTATGGCATTTCTGAGGTTATTATAGTGGGAATTACCAGCTTTCCTTCTATGCAGAATATCAGATTCCACCTGGATTTAGGTACAAGCCATTATAATGGGCGACAGAGTTAAATGAGGACAGGTGGAGGTCTTTGCCTTTCACATGCCCCTTTGTGTCCAAAAGAAGGATTGGAGGCTAATGTGCCCTTCAGAAACAGCTCATGCACTCAAACACACACTTTAATGTGGTGGCTGGTGAGACCACTGCAGCAAATTAGATATTGATTTCTCAATTACAATGGCAATGGTTTTATACACTCATAATGTTCTCACTGCCATGGTAAATGACAGTAACAACAAAGTCATGTCTTGTTACAACTTGCTATGTTAGCGACAAGACCACTCAGAGCAAAGCTGACCTCATAGTTTAAGGCCCCAGTTACATAGCTTCAATTGTTTTTTTTGTTTTTTTAAAAACAGCTATTGTTTTCTTTATGTTATAATACGCTCCACCAGCACATTTTTTAAAATGTAAAGTACTTTTACACTGAACAGATATTCTTTAAAGCAGTATCCGGTGCATGAGGCCTTTATTTTTTAGCACTCAAAGACCACATCTTTACATATTGTGGGATTTATAACAGTAAATCCCACAATATATAAAGATTTATACAGATTCCTTAAAATTTAAATCCTAGAGTAAAGGTCATTTCTGCAAACTTTACTCTTTTGTAATAAATACATCTTAAAAAATTATTTAAAATTCAAATTTCACAATACTTTTCTGTATTGTCACAGCCCTATCCACGTTTTCTATTATTTTAAATACACACTTTGTATCTGCTTCTTTAATACAGGGTTGAATAAAACGTATTAGTGATATAGACATCAGAGTTATGAGTTAACATTTTCAATCCAATCTCTGGATTGACAACAGATGCTGTTGAAGGTTTTAATCCATTTTTGGGGTTTGAAAACTTAATAAGGAATGCTGGATTAAATCAGTCAGTTTTAAATTAGTATTATATTATGCTAAAGTAATCCAGGCTTGAATTAGTCCACATTTGAGCAACGAGTAGGTTTGCAAACTAAATAAAATTTGTTTTTTCGCCCTGCATTCTTCAGTGTATGAAAAAAAAGTCAGCAATATAACAATACGATTACTTCTCCGTTTGTAAACGTTTCTGCATTAGAAGTGCTTAATGGCCTTCAAGAACTGCATTTATATACTTGCATGTATCTGTATGCATTTGTGGTACTTATCCTCATAAGGCTTGATGTAAGTGTGTCTATCATGTTGCAAATGTTTTACAGATATTACTATTTTATTACAGTGACCTTCTGGAGCCAAGGATGTTTTCAGCATCTATCTGACTTCTGCAAATCACATCTCACAATAATGTTAACAAATAGCACTAACATGCCATTATAATTCCCTCTGCAGCCTGAGCAATGGTGTTTTGCTTCTCTTCATTATCTCTAGATGACTGACTTTAATAATCCATTCCTCTCACTCCCTGTGAAATTCAGCAGGCAGCTGGGTAGCCGTAAGCTTGCACTGAGACCCATGGGAGGTTATCAGGAAATCATAAAATAAGAGACAAGCCACCCCCTGAGAGGAAATAAGCAATACACTGTCTCGACAAATAAACAGAGGGGCTTCAGCTCACACAGAGACAAAAAAAAAAAAAAAGTGAACCCAAGGATTCATGTTGGACAACTTGTGAAAGATGAAATGTAAAAACCGCATAAAGGCTTTGCAGTGTTGCAGTTTTCTTTCTTTTTTTTTTTTTACCGAAGTATCTAGGGAGACAAATGGAATCACGCTAACACTCAGGTAGGCATCAGTCTACCACAAGGACCTTGAGCTTCTGTGTAAACAAGGCTTTAGGTCTTTACCAGAACATGTCACACATTTTTGCTGCTCTCTGGAGGATCCCAAGAGACTAATTCTTATTTCGCCACATGGTAATGAAGTCCATAGACAAACAGGCTCACATGGAAAACACACAAACAGATCCACTCGCTTTGAATGAGTCATTAAGATATGTAAATCACAGATTACGTTAACACACAAGATGACGGGGGGAGGGGGGGAGAAGGCGAGGAGAAAAGTGTGGGTGAGGCAGATTTCCCGGGATTGAGAGACGCCGACCCACTGTGAGCTTTAGATCACAGAGAGCCGAGGTAGGGCAGAGGTGAGGAACCCACAGGGTGGGAATTTGGAGTCCAGCCGTGCAAATTATGTAAAAGGGAAGGAGAGAAATGGGTAAAGTGGTGCAGAGGAGATGCAAGACGGGATGGCTCATAGGCAAAAGATGGAAGCCATGTTATTGACCTCTCACCCCTGTGGTTTCCCTCAGGCTGTGTGAGTCTGTGTGAATGTGTGTGTTTTACTTTAGGCTTCAGCTATACTCCAGACCTCCCAATGCCCCAAAAACACCACAGGCTTTAGATCAAAGAGCCACGAGCGTGGTTTGCCTTTAAATGGGCTCCCAGTGCTCTATGGGGTCACACATGCGAGTACACTCGTCTTTGCTTACATTAACGAAAATCTACATGCACATGCAAGTATGGGCAAAATATTGCACCAAGTAGCACACACGAAAACAGTCCTACCACTGTGCTGGGGTCAACAAATTGTCCCGATTAATGATGCTTTTCATAATCACCCTGATGACAGTGAAGCGATGCAACGTGAGGATGTGCTCAGAGTCTTTAACTTCACCATCAAGCACAAGCTTTGCAGCCGTGATCATCATCA
Source organism: Poecilia latipinna (assembly GCF_001443285.1). Classification (NCBI taxonomy): domain Eukaryota; kingdom Metazoa; phylum Chordata; class Actinopteri; order Cyprinodontiformes; family Poeciliidae; genus Poecilia; species Poecilia latipinna. The sequence goes on along the minus strand of NW_015112673.1, from coordinate 199,934 downwards.
CGCTGTTAAATGTGCAGCACTCACAGAAGGCATATTGGTTCTGTTTTATCACTTAATTTGTTTTATGTCATTTGAACCTTGTCTTGTTGTCTACATTAGGAAAAAAAAAAAGTTCTAGATGGCTTGAACAGATTCAAATACCCAAGCCATAGCAACAGCGTATGGCGTTAGAGCACTGTTTTTATGTGTGTTTATTGGTTTGTAGCAGGACTATTTGACATGGGAAAGCTGTTCAATTATCTTATCAATCAGACAGACAGACACTGATAGAAAGAGAAACATTGATCAGGGTTTTTATTTTAAAATGAACAGGATTACAGTAAACACACAAGTCACCACTTAAAATTTTGTTACAAAGGCTTTGTATTCAGAGCAAGAACTGTAATACAATAAATAATAGGAATAAGTGGAAGACAATCATGGAAATAGTTTTTCTTTATTATGGAACCACGCTTGAAGACATGTGCTTTTCTGTTTGTCTTTTATATCTTCCTTTCATCTTGCAGTGCCATAAAAGAAAAGTATTTTCCCGCTTACACATTTCTTCCAGGTTTCTTTTTTTTTCACATATAAAGGTTTCAACTCATCAAATTGATTTTATATCAAAGATAAAATGAGCAATTACAAAACACAGTTTTTAAAATGTTATTTCATTTATGGAGGGAAGAAAATGTCCAAAGCAACATGGCTGAATGTATGACAGCAATTCCCCCTTTAGCCACAACCATTAAGACTTTGCTATTATGACACAAAGCCATCTTGAAAGACAGAAAGTGATAGAACAAATATCAAGGATCCACAACAAACTATATATGAAAATCCAAAGCAAAGGCCGTTCTTTCAGTAGATACATAGTCATTTTACCTACTGTCCAAAATAGAAATGGGTAAAAGTGACAGACTGCACAAGTTCACAAGGTGTAAGTTGTCATGCAGGAGGTTAAGGAGGGGAATAGAGCAAAGTAACATGCATTCAAAGAAATGTAAGAGAAGCCTGAGTGGGTCAAAGTCAACACATCTTTCTCTTTTTCGTACGTAAATAATTTTTTCGTTTCGTTCTCCAGCCAGTCGATTTCGAGATGAACCGGGCCTTCATGCTGACAGTGGTCGTGTCAAACCAGGCCCACCTGGCCAGCGGCATCCAGTCTTCACTCCAGTCGACTGCTGGAGTCACCATATCTGTGAAGGACGTCAACGAGCCTCCTTACTTCCCCACCAACCCCAAGCAGATCCGATTCGAGGAAGGCGTTCCCACTGGCACCAGCCTGACCACTTTCTCGGCTTCAGATCCTGACAGACTCCAGATGCAACAGATAATCAGGTACCGCGTGCACACTGTAGTGCGTCATTGTTTGTTTTCTGTCTTGGTGGAGCTCACTCTGGCCTGTCTTGGTGTTTAGTCTTGCTTACTGTTCTCCAAATACAAGCCGCATGGAAATAACTCTGTTGACATGCATTTACCTAAAAAAAAAAAAAAAACCTCTGGGAGAAGCAGCTTGCCAATAGTAAAAAGTCAAAGAGCAACTACATTACTGTATATTGGCTGCACCCACCTCACAAAAAACATTTTAAATAAAAGTTTAGGAGGCTTTGTGTGGCATTAGGACATGCATAGATGTACCGCAAGAGGAAAAGAACTGAGCAGATGGAGTGAAGAGGAGGAGATAGAGAGAACAGCTGGCTCAAACTCAAGCACCTGACATCACATTACGGCCACCTGCAGTGTTCTTTGTCTGCGCTCAGCTTCTCTGATTTTAAACATGAGCCAACCTTTAAACATCCAGCAGACCTTACAATTTGCAAAGTCCAGCTGTCATCTTGACGGTGCGGCTAACTGGGCTGTGTCCCTTGAGAAAGAGGTGATCTATTAATAACACTCCAGAATGACGAAGAGCTTCATATTGTGATGCGACTGCAAAAGCATTTTCTTATGTGCATATAGATTACAGAAAGCGTATTGGCATAATTTATAATAGCAACTGAGAAATATGCAATTGAGACGATAACACGGATGTTCGGTTTGGGATTAATGCCACCTCACGCTATGCAGCTCCTGTTTTCTAATTTTCTTTGGGGGGAACATATCTAAACAAATTTCCCAGTTAATTTCACAGCAGATGAGAGTAAATTGGGTGTACATTATAATTTAGAAAGATGCTAAAGCCACCAGCTGGGCCGTCTCCCCCTCTGTTTGACTTTTTCTTCCTCTCGTCCTCTCTCTTGCTTTTGCTCCCTTTTTAAATTGCTTTCAAGTAATTGATTTTGTGTATTTTCTTTTTTCTAAAGCATCAAACTGCATCGATTTAAAATCAGTTTAGCTTTTTAGAGGTATGTAGAGGTCTGGCATATTCACTTTAAAATAAAACAAATGCCCTTTGACTTTTTTTCTATACAGAAGAAAAACATGGGCTTGAGGGGTCAAGCTGAATTCACCTGGACAGGATCACCATCATTGCCACTGCTTTACACCATTTCCATTCTCTGTTGTTGGGATATCAGTCATTTGTATTGAATACAGTGAGAGAAATGTTCACTGTCAAGGAGTCATGAAATCTCTTGAGAGAAATCATGAGATGTTGCTACACCACTTGTGACCTATAAACTTAGACATGCAGGCAATAGAACAAAAATGAAAAACCATGAAGGTTTTCCCTGACAGTTAGATAACTGCATAAGTGTGTTGTAGGAATGCTTCAAAAAAACAAAAAACAAAAACAAAAAAACAGCCAGAGATAAATGGAAACTTCAGGAAGATCTGAAAGTTTAAATTAAGGTGAAAACGGCTTGGAGGACTGCAGAGGAGCAAAGAGTGGCAGGCAGAAACAAGCCGTGGATAGTGAGCTGACTTCGGGTCAAGGTTTGAACTTGACAGGTGCTTATCAAAGAAAAGAAAGACTGAAGTGTCCCGTTGTGGTTAGGCCAGTGAGAGAAAGAGTTAGGGACAGCGAGGCATCATGCATCACCTGTCATACACCCAACCAGTAAGGTCGAGATATGGGACTGGAGACACTGGCATAAGTGATTACCCAAACCGCCTTGGCTAAGCTCGAGACATGCATTTTTCATCCTCAGGGTCGGGGGTTTGAAAAATAAATGTCATACCTCTCCCTGCTGCTTGCTAAGATCACTAACCTGCCAGGCCTAATCATACATCCAGCTGTACTCACACACCTCCCAACTCCCAAATGAAATGAGCCTTCTGGTGGAAGAGACATGGAAAAGTACTGCAAATGAGGTGCAGGAGGTGATCGCACAACCTGTACAATCAGCTTACCACACAACCCTAATTTTCTGGAAAACTGCAGCAGAAAAGTAATTCTAATAAATAAAATTCCTTTTTTATGTTTTATACTTCTATTTTTTTTTTTTTTTTAGCAAAGCAGAAACAAATAGAAAAATTAAAAAAAAAACAACTAATGAAGTGGTTAATGCATAGAATTTCCACACGTATTTTAATAAGCCAAATTTAACTGGAATTTTTATACATTCACCTGTGTATTATAAAAAAAATAATTATTTTGTCTTGAAAAATTAGTGCATGCATTTGATATGAAAGTGAAGAAAGTCCTTTGTAAATATGAACACTGTATTTCATCAGCATCATGTGATCTGCAGTGGTATGCAGAATACTGCAGCTTTGTCATTCATTAGTAAAATATTCTCTGACTTGGCACATCTGGCTACAAAAGGTCTTTCGCAAAACTACATCACACTCTGCTGAGAATCAGCTAGGATAATTGCTGAAGTGCCAAATTAACATTTGCTCATGTCCTCTCTGTTTTAAGAGAGGATCTGATGAAAGATACTAATAATTTCCTTTATAAACTTTCTATTTAAAGTTTTTTTAAAATATATTCTTTAATTTTACACAAAAAGTTATTTCTAACAACTAAAATAATGTCTCTGTTACCCATCTGCATGTTTTTTGCTAAGCATGACTGATGAACATCTTACATCTTACGTCTGTTAATTGACATAAACACAAACAGAAAAGTAAATGCAGCAGTTGTTGGTTTGAGCTTTTGAAGCTATTCCAGACTTGACAGTTATAACGTCTTGCAGCATGTCATGTTTTGACAGAAGTCATGTGTACCAGACTTCAGGTTGCTGGAAAATAATTTGACTTTGACAGTTTAACTGCTGTCTTCATCAAACCCGTTTATTTATTTATAGTTTTCTTTAAGTGTAAGAAGAGCACATGCTAACTTACAGAACCCTCTACTGTTATTGGCCTCCCTGGTGTGCAAAGCCATTTAATAAATTCACTTTTTTGGAGTAGCATATTCTTAAAAAAAAAAAAAAAAAAAAAAAAATGAAACATCAACCTTGTTATTTGAATCAGTTTATTCAGTGATGTCAAATTTTAACAAATGATGGTGGAAAATAAACAGCTTCATCAGTGCGACACCTTTTGGATATATTCCACCAAGTGTTTTTAAGGCTTGTCAAGTTGAGACTTAGTAATTAGGTATTATTTTTGGCTTTCTTGCATTATATGTATTTTTGACAAGGAGGTCTCTTTTCTTTTGCACCTCTCCAAACTGGGAAATACAACAGATTACATGTATGTTGCTTCTAAAAGGTTGGACATTTAAATTTTAAATTATTGTGAAGATTAGACTAGTGAACACATTTTGAGGTTATACTTGTTCACCAATCACTATTATTTACCCTTCTCTCTGGAGAGCCACTATGGTAATTTTGGAAATAGTCTAGACCAGTGGTCCCCAACCCCCGGTCAGTGGACCGGTACTGGTCCGTGGACCAATTGGTACCGGGCCGCGCAA
>NW_015112673.1:131400-188989 GCF_001443285.1 Poecilia latipinna | reverse complement strand
TGGCTTTTCTATAAAAAGGCACCTTCCTGTTGAAGCCATTTCAAGGATGCAACTTCCAGAGATGACAGTATTTTTGTCTGTGCAAAAAAAGCTCCTTCATAGCTTAGCATGTAGCTAAGTCATGTTATTATCTGTTCATCAATGTAGCATTTGAATAACTCTTGCTAATTTCAGTTGCAGTGGCAGATATAACATCATTTGATGCCTGTGATTCCAAATCTGGAGGCACCTGTACAAAGCTTCCTCTTTTTCATCCAACCAGAAATCATGTCTTGTGTTATTTAAAGTTTGCAACTTATGTTTTCAACTATATTTGCAGGAATATCTAGTTACTTTACTGACTTTTGCACCTTATTCCTTTGATGTGCAAAGCAAAGACGTACTTTTCTAAACATTTGTGCATTACCTTGGCTTATATTTCTGTCATCTGTTTATTGCAAAAAATGGAATAGTATTAAAATAAAAAAAAACTTATTTGCAGTGGAGTTAAATAATTGAAAGTGCCGCAGGTATCAAATCAGACCTAAATGTAACAGTTGAATTTGATCGCACAGTGACGCAAGTATGTCTAAATCTCTTCTGCTTTGTGTCTTTTTCCTCCCACCTATTTCAACTCACCATCTTTTCCTTTCCTTCACCCTCTCTTCCACTCCTCCCGACTTACAGTTATATCTGAGTTCACTGAGTTCCTGATGATGGTTTTACAATCTGTGGGTGTAGGCCAGACTACCTTGTGTAGCTGCGGCTCTTTAAAGTGTGGGAATGTCACCAGCATGATCCCCTTCTCTGCAATTCACTGTTCCTGGGATCGTGCCCACTGCCTGCTGGGAAAATCCCACCGCCCTCTCTGCGGGGGAGAAATTTTACTCTCTGCCTTACACCCTGGTCATTACTACCTGCTGCCACCCATCCTTCTAAAGCTTTTTTTTTTTTTGTCTCCATTTAAGCAGAATCATATCCATGTGTATTTTTTCTATGACCGATAAAAAGCAGGTTTTGCACTAAAGTGCAGTTTAGTAAACATAAAAGCAAAAAGAAGGTCAAATCCATTTCGATATGGTTAGATTTAAAACCTGACGGATATATGGAATAAAAAGTAGTCCATCTGGCCTAGCTGACTTCCAGTAAATGAAATCACAGTGATGCTAGAAACCTTGTTGTGTGAGGTCAAGGTGTCACATGTTCGCAGATGATACTTTTACATGTGAAAGTGAGATTGCGGCTAAGAGAGGTTGCAGATGGTGAACTCTGTATCGCAGTGCGAACGAGGCAAGGATGACAGGATACACACAGGGATAAGAAAATGTATGAATACCAACTACGGCTAGATGAGGTGAGGCGACATGAGTTGAGGGGGGGGATCAGATATAACTGAAAGCATAGAAAAGGCCGAAAGCAACAAAAGCTTGAGGAACCAGAACAGTGAGATCAGAGCGAAGATTGGGATTCAATCCCATAGATGATCCCTTGTTCCTATTCCGATCTTATCCCAGAGGACTGCTGCCACCTGCTACCTCATCGACTTTCCTGTCCATTGATCAGTGCCAGGAGCCCATCAGTGAGTCCCCACGGCTCCTTCATGCACATCTGCAAACATGAAAGAGCTAAATATGCATGTGTACTACCCGGTTCGACAGCTTAATAGCGTCCCACATTAAATCAAACTCTCCCTAGAAAAAAACGTGCTACCTTTAACAAACACACACACGCAGAGTTGCAGCAGTGCTTAAGCTGGGCAGCAATTGACATCACTGCCTGGTACACACAAGCGCAAAAATGAGGTGAAATTGACTGTAGGCTTCAGGCTCTGAGAAAGAAGTCAATGAAGAATTAAATGCTGTGAAGGTCAGGCTGTTTTGATTTTTGTGCAGATGTGTGTTAGGAAGTAATCTGTGTATTCGCAGACCCAAGAGGAAAGACATGATTGCTTATAGATGCAGAACCGCCAACGCTAACTTCTCCTTCGATCTGTCCACGTGTGTTTAGGTATTCAAAGCTGAACGACCCGGCAAACTGGCTGTCTATCAACAGAACCAGCGGTCAGATTGTAACAACTGGAATGCTCGACCGGGAGTCCGTCTACGTAAAAAACAACATATACGAAGCTACGTTTCTGGCTACAGACAATGGTAAGAAGCAGTTTTTTTCTCCTCTTTGTTTGCATTTTATAGTTTCTTAATGCAGCAACGGTTAATTTACTACCAAGAGAAAACAATTCCTGTCCTTTGTTTTTTGCTAACTCCTCTAACATAATATAAATATCCCAAAATGGATGCAAATTAAAATGCATCTATCAAGATAATTGTGTTCCATGGAGGGAGCTAAGAATCTTGAACTTTCAAATTTCCAAGGATTTATAGATTCAAACATGTGTCTTCTAAAAAAATCCCTCCGAATCAGAATGTAAATCAAACCTTAACTTTTTTTTTGTCTGAATTTAACAGCATAAAAGGTTGATGCAGAGTCTGAAAACTGCACAACTGAGCTTACCTCAAAGAAAATCCTGGATTCACACAGCTGGTCACACTGCTGATCCTCTCCTCTCTCCGTGTTTTATCTTCAGTCCAGACCTGACTTCTCCCTCTATTTCCTGTCATTTCTGTCGCATGTGTTATTTGTTCTGCCTCAAAGTTGAAACTTAAGCCTAACCAAGCACAAACTCAATCACAGCAAACAAATAAGTTCCACTTTACTCAACTGGAATTGAGTGTTTTTGCTTTTTTTTTTTCTCTTCAAGTAGGAAATGCCTTTTTCCCCTTTCCAAATTGCCTTATCAGTGACACACAGCTCTCTGCTGTGTTTACTTTAAGTTGAACCGGCCTAAAAACTTAGTAGTATTTCTAAGTGTTTGCATCTGTAAATGCTCTCATGTGCAGCTCTTTTATGTGTGCGTGTGTGTTTCTGTGCAGTCAATTGCAATGATTGAAAATATCAATGTATGTGCAGCTGACTGTGAGGTGGAGAAGCTGACATCCTCTTACTGCGTTAAATATCCTTTTCTTTTTTTTTCTTGGCCTAATTTATAATGATGGATGGATGGATGGATGGATGGATGGATGGATGGATGGATGGATGGATGGATGGATGGATGGATGGATGGATGGATGGATGGATGGATGGATGTTTTTTGATCTGAAAAATGTAAGTGAAATAAGCAAAGACCTAATAAATCTGAGGAGGCAAATGCTTCCTGCAGATGTGACTTTGTAGGTGTTGCAATAACATCGGAGAGATTATGGTAAAAGTGCTGTGAAGCGGTAAGAATATTAGAGAGGGACGGTGAAGAGGTGTTGACAGCATGGTGAGAAGCACACTTCCAGTTTCCCCCTTGCTGTCCACCCCTTTAGTAAATGCCTGTACAGTATTGTTCGTGTGGATGTGCTCATCAAAGAACATATGGTCAGCTCTTAGATGCCTTTTCTCCACTCCTGACATCTCGAAAAAGAGAATTAAGACAAATCCCTTTGAGAAATTTACACAAACATAATTATTTATTTAGCTGGTTAAAGCCCACTTAATTCTCCTATCAGCTGTGGCAAGCTGCTTCCACATGTCTCCCATACATGGCCGGGATTAGCAGTACCACAAAATGAGGGGAAAAGTCTGGGAATTCTGTTCTTATAGCCATGTGTGTGAAAGTCTGTGTTTGTGAAACATGTTTCTGCATTTATGTTCATGTGTAATGAAAATTGTGATGAAGATGCTTGGATGCCTAAAAATATTTATAACTAGTCAAAACAAAAAAGGAAAAAAAAAAAAACATTTGTTAATATTCCTGATGCACGATCTTTTAGTGTCAGTGAAATCAATAGGTAATGACAATATGCATGGGAAACCACCCTTGAAAAAAACAAATTAATTTATTTTTGTATTAATGTCATTTTTATGATTAACTTAGCTTAATTTTCTGCTTTTGTTTTGACATTTTCTCTGAATTTTAAACATATTAAAATATCCATGCTGGCTAATGTGGCCAATACTGCTAAAGCTTCAAAGCTATGTGATGATTTTATGTGCAACCTCTCGTCTTGGCAGACGTCACTAACCTTGTAGCAAAAAGCCCAGCTTTTACAACTGGCTAGCTTAAGGTTAAAAGATAAGCTATTGTAGTGAATCTCACTCATTTGCCAGATTATTTTGGCTGCCAAGTAGGGCTCTACTATTCACTAGGGCTCTAGTAAATAAAACCTTCTCTTCTGTTTTGGTTTGTTTTTTTTAACAATCAGAAGCGATTCTAGCAGCATTTTCAGGTACATATGCAGAACCTAATGGGGACTCTTCAAAGTGAATATTGTTCTAAGCCTTTTCATTGAGCACCGGTTGCTCCGTCGGTTCCCACCCTGTTTTAAAGCTGATACAGATAATTGAGTTTCTCCTACAGCCTTCAGATTGCATTCAAAATAAAAGTTCATGGTTTTGAATTATATTAGAAATTTTCTGTTCCATCCTTAGTAAAATAATAAATAATGAAATTCAGTATTGACCAAAACAGTTATAATTTGTTCATAATCAAGCAGTCTTACTTCTTGAATTTAATTAAGAACTTTTTGTAACAAATTTGGTTAAAGCCTATCATACATTATGTTGTATTCATTTTTTCATCAGATGTTTGTTTTTTTTTTCATCCAGCTTTACATGACATATTTTTTTTACTATATAAACAGTTTATTAAAATTACATAACTATTTACAATTCGTTTCTATTTACCCATGGACTATGTCTAGATGCCGTTACAAAAGAAATCTGTTTTAAATTACTAATGAGTAGTCCAAATAGATGAAACATGTAGTTTGATCTGCAACAAAGATCACAGAGGTCATAATGAGTCAACAAACTCATTCTGACCTCTCCTCAGCTGTGCCTTTTTCCTCTTTGGGAAATGTCTTGCTCTGTAGCCACGCTTAATTGGCAGATCTGTAAGATTTGCATAAATCTTCTTAAATTGCATTGCCCTTATCTGATCTCAGAGATAGGCCCTAAGGTTGGGGGAGTCCATGCAGTGGCTCTGCCATTAGGGCATGACAGCAAAATGACTTGTAATTGGAGGCAGCTAAGGGTCGTCACCCCGTGGTTCTCTCTCAATAAGCGGCTCAAGGGTTTATGTCACTAAAATCCCCCTTTTTTGGGGGATTTTTTTTTGTGTCTCATTTTGCTGCTGCACACACACACACACACACACACACACACACACACACACACACACACACACCTTTTCATGTTTGTTTTCTTGCTCAGCTATTTCACTTCCCCAATTGTTAAATGTCTATCCTTTATTCCCAATTTTCCATAAATGTCGTTGGTAATGGTCTGTTACTCTGTTCAATCAACACAACGGCTTCAAAATTGTGTCTGTAGATGGGGTGTGAGTGTTTCTATGTGCAGCAGTGCATGTTATTGCAGTCCAAAGCTGGCAGTATTGCTGTTGAAACAGCACCTGCTATGGCCCGCCTAAAGCATCAGAGCAAATTTTACAAGTTGACTTTCTGCAGACTAAATGTGGGATGAAGTGCAACACTTCTTTGAAACTGCGAAGCCACCATTTCCACATGTGTGTAAGCTGCTTTACCTGTGAGAAGCTGTTGAAGAAAATAATGTGTTGACGTAATGAGGCTTTGCAGTGTGTTAAACAGATTCTGAAAACAAAAAACAAGTATGCTTATCTTTAAAAGCAGTTTCACTTTTAACAGTTAAATGAATAATAAGGTCAAATAAATTAATTTGGCTGAATACAACACAAGTAAATTCACTGTATGCTGTTTGTAATTACTTTTTTTCCCCTGTAAAACAAGGACATATTAGACTTTTTTGAAGTGAGGCTGTGGTGTAATATACAATTATACTTCAATTCATTTTAAAGTCAACAATTGTAAGCACAAATTTAAATATCTAACATTTTAATTCTTATCAAAACTATGCATACTATGCATACTATGCAACCTTACCGAGCCCCCTCGGTAAGGTTGGCCCAAACTATAGGCTTAATGCTGGCTGTGTGCTTAAGATCTTTGTCCTGGTGGGACACACAATTGTGTACAATTGTCAACTGGATGAACGGTGATTTGAGATGAAATTGAAAAAGAAAATCACATGCAAACTAATCCACCCATCTTTGTGTAATGCTCCTAAACCACTGGCAATAAAACTGATGTCTCACACGATGCTATTGCTGTATATGTTAACCATTGTAAATTCAAACATCTGTGCTCAAAGCTTGCTTAGTAAAATCACAGAAGTTGTATGTTGTGTAATCAGACCATGCTGGAAAAACAATGGCTCAGTGAGTTTTCACACTGACAGAATTGAAATTATATTCGTTCCCTTACATAAAGCCAACGGTCAGCTTCTGGTCTGAACTGTGGATCATTTTTGCAATTTTTTTTTATACTTAGTTTATATTTGACACTGGGTACCTTTTTTTTTACGCTGAAAAGTCCCATTCGTCTTCAGAAAACAATGTTTTTTGCTGCATGGAAAGTAGCCTTTGTGTCCAGTATCAAAGATGACTCACAGCATTGTGTAAATACACACAGACAAGGACCTGTTTTGTTATATTACAGTCATCATTATTGTGCCTAACCCCTCTCCGTGTGATTCGATGTGCTCTGCCTGCATCTGCATCGACTGTGATGGGATTGATTTGGCTGTGAGGCCAAAAGATGAAGTGAAAAGCAAAACTGTCAGAAGTATTTCTTTCAAAAGTTGAAACTATCCCCCAGCCTGACAGCACTCCTACCTCCAACATCATAACCATGAATGAACAATGCTCATTTCACCTCATGTCTGTTGCTGTTTAATTTCTCCTTTTATTCGTATTTCATTATTTTTACATTTCCTCTGATGGGCCACAACTTCTCTGTTTCCTCTCTCCGTCCGTCCTCCCCTTCACTGCACACATCTTCACTTGTCATCTTCTTCTCCTTCTGTCATGATGTTATTTTTTTTTTATTTTTTTTTTTATCTTTCTGTTCCTCCTCCCAGGCTCTCCTGAAGCCAGCGGCACAGGCACATTGCAGATCTATTTGATAGATATTAATGACAACCCCCCGGCTCTCGTACCAAGGGAGTCTCAGATCTGCGAAAGGATGAACAAAAACGTCAATGGTGTCAACATCACTGCCGCCGATGCTGACACGGATCCCAACGCTGGACCCTTTGTCTTCGAGCTGCCCAACTTCCCCAGCAGCATCCGACGCAACTGGACCATTGCACGGATCAGTGGTGAGTAGCTGCCTCTGAAAAAATGAAAAGACTAAACAAATAAAACTTTTATCATTAATTTTTTCCACCATTCTTGCTAGTGTATAACCTCTTGTAAATGTTACATGATGCAGGTAGATAACTGAAACAGAAAATTGTGGATGTTGGATGTTTTTTCTTGGTTCGTTATTATACCACTTTATTACTGTACTTTGTGCTTCCACTTCTGATTTGAGAATCGGATAACAACAGATTTTCAAGTGATTTGTTCATAAAAAAAACAAAAAACAAAACACAAATCTTCTTGAGAATAATGCAGAAGCTTGGCACACCTTTCATTTGGAAATCTACCCAGTCCACATGGCAGAAACACAAACTCAGCCAGATTGGATGAGGAGCGCTGGTCCTCAGCCATCATGACTCTCCAGACGAGCAATTCTGGGTTCGGGTCCAAATTTGTTAACTTATTCCAAGACTTCTACAAAGGTTCTGTGAAACCACAGTATGATCCTGCCATCACCATGTTTGGATTTTAAGTTCTTGCAGTCTTTCGTCGATGCACTCTGTAATTATTTCCATTGTATTTCCATTCCATTGGACATAATTATAATCCCTAATGTTTATTGCTACAGATACTGTCTCGTATCTTTCCCAGACATGTGCCTTGATGCCATTTTGCCTCACAATTTTGTGGCTATTGTCTCATTATGCCATAGATTTGTTTTCCATTAGGCTTGTGTCTTTCCAAATTATACCCACTGAATTTAATTAGGCGTTGATGGATCCTAGCTACTGTAGAACTATATCAAGGGACATTGACTGAAGTGTAAGTCCCATTGTTAAACATGCAAATGTACCGAAATTAAATAATTTTTCATCAGAATGAACTCAGGTAGATGAAAAGAGAAACAATGTTTAGCATAAAAAATAAACTTAATTGTATCTTGATTATTCCCAGCATTTGAGAATATGGTCAATGGACTGAGCAAGTAGAACACTGTGTAAAAATGTGTGACCCAACCCGCAATTTCAAACAGAGATCCAGTGTTTCCTTTTTTTATGGAATATGAAATTAACTGCCAGATAAACTTACCAGAGGCTGACATCTTGTTTATGCTTTTAATTCATTCACATGACGTAAATGTTTAAATAATAAAACCTTTGGCTTTGTTAATAACAAGGGGATGCAAAGTATGAATAATAATATGCTTAACATGGAGTAGAAAGATCTAGTCTTTTAAGTAAAATGTCTAATTTTGTGCCCGAAGTCTTCTGACACAAGAAAGAAATGTAGTTTCAAAACAATAAATATGAACATGGTTATTTCTTAACAAGTGTTTTTCCCTCTTCGTTTTGCTCAGGTGATTATGCCCGTCTCGCTCTTCGGTACCAGGTCTACTTAGAACCAGGAATGTACGAGGTCCCTATCATTGTGTCAGACTCTGGCAACCCTCCGTTGTCCAACAGGTCTGTCATCAAAGTGAAGGTTTGTCCGTGCGATGACAATGGAGACTGTACCACACTTGGTGCTGTCGCGGCCGCTGGCCTGGGGACTGGAGCCATCATCTTCATCCTCATCTGCATCATCATACTGCTGTGTAAGTGTCCTTAATGGACTCGTTCACTGAAACCTTGATGCTTCTAAAGAGGTCCACATATTTACTTGTAGACCTTCGTACAATGGCCGCCTGACAAAGAATACAATCTGTTTTACACACTGATTTTCAAACACATCCTCATGTATTCCTGTCATAATTCATGTTATCTGAACTCTTTCTCACTCCATTGAGTAGCTCAAACCCTGATCAGCTCACACAAACCTACAGATCAACTAAGAGCCACAAGTTATACTTGCATAATTCACAACTAAGCCCGGAGTAAATATTAAAGATGTTGCACTCAGAGATTTATTGCCAATTTAAGATCTTATGACTTACAGCAATCTTCTAAAAGTCTGACAGGCCAATATATATTTTAGCCAATTCTGATTATCTTTTTAGATATATAATTTACAAACACTAAATATTTCTTGAAGCAAAGACAAGTTGCTGTTAAAATAGATTTTAGATATTTAGAGTTGAAATCTTAAACTGTTTTTTTTGCATCTTACCTCAACATAATTAACCCAGTTAGTCTTTCTAGCTGTAAACAACAGTCTCTATTTGTATTTGCAAGACAATGTGGACGCGGCCCACGTTTTAAAGGCCGCTTAATCCATCAGATGCAAAGTTTGAAAACGCAATATAATAAAGACAGAGCAACCTTGTGGGTGCAAAACAACCAAAAGTGCAACATAACCAGCACACATAAAGGTCTAGCTCCCTTAAGCAGTTAAAAAAACAAAAACAAAACAAAAAAAACATTGTGTCTCCATTGAAAATACTCTGTAAGGGTTTCTTAGTACCTCACTTGACCTAATTTCTAAAGCCCTCAGTGATATTAAAACAGCTAGCTTTTAGTTGTCTTCCTGCAGTAATAACTTAGAAGAAATCGCTGTGGTTACCAGTACCTGATGGTATTTAGAAATTATGCATGAGCATATTATGTAAAGTTCGCATGTTTGAGATTCCACCTGGGTCAGGGCAGATCAAGCTAAAGCTTGTTCAAACCAGCCAATTTCTGAGCACATGACCATCAAGTAAATACAATTTTGGAGTACCAAAAAGACAAACAAGCTAAACAGGCACATGTTTGTCCCCAAATCGAGATCAAGTATGTAACATGCACATGCAGTGCCGAGTGTAATATCCACTGCAACCTGAAGTGAACCAGATATGATTTAAATGGTTGAGGTGGGACAGGGGGAACTTATTTTACAGCTTACGAGACACGGTTGGCATCCAATGTTTACAGGAGGAAATGATACAAAAGGGTTAGACACAAGGTTGTTTCCGGATACTGATTTTTTTTCTTCTTAGACATTTGAAATGTCGAGGTCCCCACAGCGAAAGTGCAATGAGCCGTGCTTTTCATTAATAGTGCTGAACAGAAAGTTGCATTGTAATGGCTTAACACTTCAACCCCAGCACGATTACAAACCACACCATTGTAGTTTTGAAAATATTTACAGTGAGACCCAGAATTGTGCAAATCAAATTGAAATTAATGATAATAGAATTAGGCTACACTCTTATTTTTCTTCCAGAACTTTTTTTTTTTTTTTCCAACCTAAGCCCTTAGCTTTACACACTGCTGTGCTTCGGTGCTGTGTGTAGATCCCTTAGCAAGGCTGAAGACATCACTTCATCAATAAGTAAAGGTGTCAGTTGATTTTGTGTTGTTGCAGCACATCCTGCAGCTGTGTGAGGTTCCTTTGTGAATTGTTGCAGGCATGGTGCTGTTGTTTGTGGTGTGGATCAAGCGCAGGGAGAAGGAGAGGCAGACGAAGCAGCTGCTGATTGACCCCGAAGATGACGTCCGAGACAACATCCTCAAATACGACGAGGAGGGCGGAGGAGAGGAGGATCAAGTGAGAGCTTCAGAGAGACAGGCCACACGTCCGCATGCACACCAAAGCCTGTGTCCATGCTTACGCTGCTCATGTGCCTCTACCTCTGTGGCGTTGCAGGACTACGACTTGAGCCAGCTGCAGCAGCCCGACTCTTTAGAACACATCATCAGCAAGCCGCCTGGCGTACGCAGAGTTGACGAGAGGCCCATCATCCCAGAGTCTCAGTACCCCATCAGACCAGTTGTGCCCCATCCTGGAGACATTGGAGACTTTATCCATGAGGTGATTTTAGAGACATTTGTATGTCTGGCATGTGTCGAATCCGTGCGTTAGCTATAAAGTTGCTTATCGCACGGTGCAGTAACTTTTCAGTCGTGCTTCCATGCGACACATAGTGCGATTTGTAAATTTTTGCTTGTTTTTTTTTTTTTTTTTTGGTGGGGGGGATGACATGACAACAACTAGTTTTCCTTCACTTTACAGCCACCCCACCCTCCAAACACTCATAAATACACACAAAACTCAGACGCTGGCACGTTTATGCGAGGAAATACTGATTGACAGACTCATGACAACGCGTTCACACTCGAGAGGTGTTGGCAGCTGTTCAGCTTTGATCCATCCAGCCTTGACTCTCTGTCTGTCTGTCTCTGTCTCACACACATAAACTCACCTGATCTCGCTCCAGCAGTCCGATTAAACTCAAACACGGCAAACACATGGTGTTTTTGCTACGTTCTGAATCCACGGGGGATGGAGCTTTTTAGGCTTTTCTCTTTATTTCTCTCGAGTCAACAAGGGCTGTTCTCCTCACCTGCCTCACCTCGAGGTCGGTGGCCCTCATATGTTTTTCTTTAAAACCGCGGCACTGAATGAAAAACACTTTTCAATTCTTTTTTACAAAATGCAATGTCACAGCTACTACAGCAAATGATGAGAATACAAAAACTTGTATGCCGAATTATTTTATTTATTAGTGTATTTATTTTTACATTTCACCCACAAGATTTTATTTGTATTCTGTTTGCTTTTCAGTGCCTTTTATTGGTATTTTCAGTGAATGACCAGCACAGATTTTTAATTGGATTAAGGATTGGGCCTGTACTGGACCATTCTACATGAACATGATGTTCTCCTAACCACATCTGGACATCTAATTTGGATTGTTGTCCTGCTGGTTGATGAATCCCAGTCTTAAGTCTGTTTTCAGTCTCTAACAGGTTTTCTCCCAGGATTGCCCTGCATGTCAGATCAGCCCTGAGCAGCTTACCTGGCCATACTGAAGAGGGGGCTTATTCCACCTCTCCTTATGACTTTCTTTCAAAAACTCCATTCTTCTTGCCACTGTTCTGCATTTGCAGACTGCTCAACTACCCTGAGCTGTGGATCTTCCGCTCCTTCAGAATAACCAAGGGTCTCTTAGCTCCTCTTGATTAAGTAAGGCCCATTTTTTCTGGCCTGTCAGCAAACCTACATGTGAACATGGTAGGTTTGCTATTGTTCCACACTTACCGCTTTCACATGATTAATTAAACAGCGCTCTAGTAAATGCTCAAAGCTTGAGACATTGTTTTATCATCTAAGATCACTTTAAACTTCTCCGTAGCTTCATCCCCGACTTTTCTGTTGTGTTCTTCAGTCTTTATCGTGCTGTTTGTTCACTAATGTTCTCTAATAAATCTCTGAGGCCTTCACCGAACACTTCTACAGATGATAAATTACTCACAGATGTACTCTATTTACGTAAATAGGTTGCTTAAGAAAATTTGAGAATCCTCAATCTTTTTTCTTTCGCTTCACAAGTATGGGCAATTTCAGGTTGGTCCGTCACATAAAATTCCCATTAAAACATTGACATTTGTGGCTGTAATGGGACAAAATCGGAAATAGTTCAGCGGCCATGAATACTTATGCAAAGCACACATTTTTGACCTAGAATAGTCAAATATATGCTCCTCCACTGAATTTTAACTTGCTAGAGAACGGCATTGTTCTAGACAAGCGTGTACCCCCTACCATAAACAGCACAGAACTGGAAGGAGCTTTATGAGATGAAGCCTGAAGTGCCTGTAATGGAGCTTTGATCAGCATAATT
This sequence comes from Poecilia latipinna, assembly GCF_001443285.1. Taxonomy (NCBI): domain Eukaryota; kingdom Metazoa; phylum Chordata; class Actinopteri; order Cyprinodontiformes; family Poeciliidae; genus Poecilia; species Poecilia latipinna. The sequence continues at coordinate 176,246 of NW_015112673.1, read as the reverse complement.
TTTTACTGCACATCCATACCCAGAATCCATAAAATTATATCTGCTAAGCTTTTTATACTTTTTGCACCAAACTCTCCAACAGCTGAACACTTCATTTCAAAACTTAATAGCTATCTTAGAAACATTTTGGTTGAGAGCTGGAGACCTAAAAACTGGAGGGGGGTTAAAATAAAAAGCTCAGTACAGCTGGTTTTGCATGGATCCTCCTAGTTGTGGGTCTTAAGTTAGTCTTTTGCATGAGCCTTGGCTGTCTGTATCTTCTAACATCCCCTTCTGCCAGCATTCCAAATTAATTAACAGGACTGGAAAAATCCCCCCCCTCTTCTACAAAGTGCTCACTGTTCTCGGCAGTAGTTCCCTGTCGCTGAAATTTTTTTGCAACCATGTCATTCCCGAACTGAATAAAAACAAGCTTATGGCATGAAATTGCAGCACAATTGCCAATACATTGGCTACTGCAAGTCTTGCATGATTCATTTAACACTTTCCCACCACATTTTGCAGTCTGGAAGGGAAAACTCTGGAAAACACACGCTTCTCCTGTCTAATCTCTCCTGGGTTATAAATAAAGGCATGCTTCATTATCTGTCTTTGTCAGAGCTGTAATGGACTGCCAACTTGTCTCACCTCTCGCCCTGCGACAGCAGGGACAGGCACAAAATTGTAGGTACAAAATGGGGGTCAAAGTTGGCAAAGGGGAAGCTTGACCCAGTCGTTTAAAACAGCTCAACCTGAAAATGTCCGTGTCCACGGGACACAACTCTATATTAGTGGATAACGATCAGCTGATGTGACGGAGAGGCTTAGCCAGCGGCTTCCGCCAACGTAAGTAGAAACACAGAAACTGATTGGTTCAAAAGTCCACTTGTGAAAGTGAAGAATTTTTCAATTCTGCAAACTTACCGTTTTTCATATCCACCCACATTTTCGGCTTGGGTTGCTTTATGTTTTCTAAATTGTTTTGTACACCTGGGCAACAATAATCGCAGAGAGCCTTCTGAATAGTTTACGTTATTTTATTGCTGTAAATATGGAGTGAGTTCATCTTTTGTTTGCTTTGTTTGCTCTTCTTGTCCTCATCAGGGTCTGCGGGCTGCAGACAATGACCCCACGGCCCCTCCGTATGATTCCCTGCTCGTTTTTGACTATGAGGGCAGCGGCTCCACTGCCGGCTCAGTCAGCTCCCTCAACTCCTCCAGCACAGGAGACCAGGACTATGACTACCTCAACGACTGGGGACCCCGTTTTAAGAAGTTGGCTGACATGTACGGGGGTGGGGATGACGATTAAGAATCCGGCCCCATCTCTCACATATATATACACACACACACACCTTCAACCCGTCAGCTGGCCTGCCAAGCTCTGTCTCCACAACACAGTGGGGCTATTACACCCTTCTTGAACACACGTTAAAGATGGCATGTTCACACGGACCAACCAACCAATCTAATAACCCACCACAGAGGATCAGTGCCGTGAGTCACTTCCAGGTGCTCTTCTCAACTGGCTCCTGCTCTAAGCCTGTCTAAGACTGTACCAGAAGCTCTGATTTGCAGGCTTTGTGTCATATCTACGCTCAAACTCATGTACTTTTTTTGTCACGTCAGTTTTTGAGTTGTGCACTTTGATTATTTTTTTATTTTTTATGTCTGGTTTTATTTCAGTTTCTATTGCCTTTGTTTTTGTCCTCAGTCTCGTTTGATTCAGAAGATTCCCTTTTTCCGGAGGGATTTCACTTTTCCCTCTCCGTCAGCCCCCCGCCCGCCCGCCCGCCCGCCCGCCTGTCTGAAGGAGCTTTAGGTTGAGCTACATGCTTTTTCTGAGGCAAACAAAAGTGAGAGAAAAGGTAACACAGGTATGAAAGTCCTCTTTACATGGAGGGTTCTGATCCATTCTTTCCTGAACTTGAATTACTTAGAACAGAAGCACTGTTGTTTAAAAAAAAAAGTGCCTTCAGTGGTGGGTTTCTTTTAGCAGACTCCTGCTAACTCAGGATTGGTTGCCATTATTTGGGCTAACAGGCCGTGACATGACACCAGACCCTTTAATTCAGATCTCCCTCGTCATTTCTCCCGTCCGGCAGGGCCGTGGTATCAGCGGGAGATGTCAGTGCTTGTTTTAGAGGGCGCTTCAAGTAGACATACTGTACATAGGCCTACAGTGTGTCTCTAGGCAACGGACAAATCATTAGGCTTTTTCAAGTCAGATGTACCTGTGCCCCTAGATCACATTTAGCTTGACTGTGATTGCTGAAATCGCAGATACATGTAAAGAGGCTGTCTTACAGAAAAAAAAAAAAAAAATCATTGTGTCTTTGTTTCTTGTAGCAACAGCAGCTGTGTTTGTTTTGCTCTCAGTGTGTGAGAGATTGGGCTCGTTACTAATCATAAAGGTTGACAAGCTAAATGTCTTGTTTCTGCAATGTTGCTGGGTGTGAAGTGCTTAAAGAGGTTATTTAGGAGCTTGGCTTTAAGATCATCCAATATTTGCATATGTAATCTTTCACCTTACAATTAGCTGTACTTTGAATTACTGTCTCTAATTTTACCCAAATTAGCCCATCTTGCTTGTCCTATAACTTTTTGACATAAACATTGATACAGAAACTAGAGATTCACAGTGAAATGGTCCAATTTTCAGCTTGTGCTCCTGACTTGTGATGTAATCAGTCAGAACTCACAAAAGCCTTATACCTTTTCAGATCAGTGGATGTACCATATCAAACCACAGAAGTGGCAACACACTTAATATGTGGACGTTGTTACTTTGGGAAGAAGACTCAAAGTTTGCACCAGTGAGGGGTTTAAAAATAAAATCAGTGAAAGCACAGTAGGTGTAAGAAAATTTAAAAAGGGAAAAGTGTGTTCTATAAGGATATCAGGATCAACTGTTCTTTCAGGTGACATGTTGCTTCATCACCATCTAGAATTTTTGCAGTTTTGTTTTCTTTTATATGCAGCTTTTATTGGTTTAAAATGAACAATCCGCCACAAGAAATTGAAATTGGAGCTGAGTTCAGCAGATAACAGGAAGGCTAAACAGAGAAAACCAAAATGTCCAGTTTCAGCCACATTGATCATGCTGGATTTGGAAATGTTGGCTTTTTTTGGCAAATATATAAGATTTAAAATGGGATTGAACATTATCTAGGGGTTACACTTGGGATTGCTGTGTAGAGGTACAATTGATAACTGTTCCAATCACAAACTTGAGCTGCTAAAGGACTTTTGAAATGTCAACTCCCTTATAAATGTGTCTTTGTTTTAAATTTGCAAAACCCATCTCTCTGACACAATGTGACATCTCGTCTGCTTCTAGTACGTAGTTAATGAGAAATCATGTCACTAATAATGTTATGGCAGCTCTTACAAAGATTCTTAAATCTGCATTGACAGTTCATAGCTTTGCAAAAAACCCAACGTTGGTGCATCTGTAACAGAAACTGGGGCAAATAAGCAGCGGCAAACAGACTTAGCACTGTCACAAACCAGCTCTCTTTAGGCAGAGTTCCACTTATTTAAAATGTTAGTCTGAAAATCCTGACATTAATTTAAGAGGTTTTACGAAAGGTAGATTTGTGTGAAGCCCGTGTGCTTTAGTAATGAGACTCTTCCTAACACATTTGCTGTCTGCCAGCTGTCTCTAAGCTTTTGTAAACTTAATTTGTGGCACATCCGGGATGTGCTGCAGGGACTGTTGTAGATTGGTTAAACATAGTTTGCTCATTAAAGTTTTTGAATATGCAACACGTTTAAAAAAAGGTACAGGGAGAAACTGATCCTTGAGAGCATGATTTGTTCAGGCAGGTTTGTATTGTTTCTTACTGATAACTCACCTGAAGGTCTACAAAGGTCAGCGGGTGTAAAGGAGCAAGCTTTTTCTAATTATTCCTTTCTTAATCTGTCCAGATTTTATTCAACAAGATTTAGATAACAATCAAACCACTCTGTTTTACAAAATGTGACAAGGAAGCGGGCATAAGCTCTTTGAGATGCCTTGAGGAAAAAATACCACAGTTTCATGGTATTATAGTATTTAGACAAAGATTTAAAACCAAAGTGATCAAATTGCTTTTATTTGAACATTTTAAGTAGCTAATGGTCTTGTTGCTGCAAAATAACATACTTCTAGTTACACTGATACAATACCATATTTTATTTTGATGCATAGATTAAACATTTCAATAAACATGAAATTATTTTACTAGCAGTTTTTAGATAATTGTCTTATCGCACAGAATGTTATACATTTTTTCTATTTTTTTTTTTTTAGATGAACAGGAGTGTAACTAGCTGACATTAGCTTCTTAATTGATCGGGCTATCTGATTGGTTAAAGTGTAAAGTTGGCTGTTTAGGTTATTGCTGCTCATAATTTGTGAACTGTAGTTTAAAAACAGTGTTATTTTTAATAAAATCGTCATAGTTTCTCGCACCATGATTTGGCCTTTTGTGACTGGAAATCTATACAAAGAGTTGGCATTTTATTTGTTCTAAACAAGGGAAAAGGATAGTAGCTGTTATTCAGCCAGCTTCCCAGCAACAGGTGGAGGAGAGACAGCAAACACGGAAACAGTGCTCCGGTCACTTCCTCTCTCATCTCTTTTAAAGGACCTTAAGGTATAAACAGTATAACAGATCCTTTTAGCAGCTCTGAAACTGTTGCTTTGCAAACCCTTGATAGCAGTAACCAGTGTGTAAATTGAGTGAAAATAGACTGGTAAGAAAATATGGAAATGTTTGGCTGTAGATACAAGTAGACAGAAAGTGGTGTGCATCATTTGACTTAAAAAACCCCCCCCCGAAAGGAGCAACCAATCCGGTGTAAATAAACAGGTCAACAGGGTCAATTTGGTTCGGTTGGCAGATTGATAAGTATGAATTGCTGCTTATACAACCTAGAAACGTTGATGATCAGGATAGCCGCCAGCTCAGATATGAAAACGGAGTGGTTTCCACAGCTCACTGCTAGATAAGCTCTTATCTGTGTGACTGCCTTTTAGCCTGAAGAATATCCCACAAAATAAACACAGCTGTTAGTTCCTGTTTGTGATTCTTTCTGACACATAAACGTTGTAAATACAGAATCTTTTTATACATGTGGTGACATTAGTTTTTCTGTGCAGTCTTTTTTTTTTCTTTTTTTTTTTTCCCACTATCGTTTGGTTCCAAATGAATACTTGGCGAGTTATATTTCACAAAAAGCCATGTGCATTTACTAGAATTTGTATAAATCTGTACGGGCTAACAGCCATAATTGTATTGCTTCATCGTGGCGAGAGGGTTTCCACTCCAAACCAACCTGTACAGTACACACTCACTCCTCTAGGCCTTACTGTACATATAAGAGTGTTCTATATTATATAATCCCATTCTGCAGTGTTTCAATTCACTCAAAGAGCAGCACTAAGACTGATGGCCATCCTGTCTCCAAAGAAAGAAGAAATATCATAGTTGTGATGCTCCACAATCAGACATTCAAATCAGATTCTGGGCCAAACAGACGTTGGCCATAAACTGTGTTACATATGAAGACATGACGCATTGTTGTAGTGATGCTGAATGTTGGTTTGGCAGCAAGGCACCAGTGCATAGAGTGAAACTTGACCCCCCCAGTGATCTTCAAAATATTGGTTATTTCCTGTTGAAGTCGTGGTCCATCTGTTGTGTTGACATTCTCTTGCTAATTTAAAGGGAGAATTAACAAATGAAAACCAAGAGGGACTGACTGCACTGCCAAAGTTCAACCCTGAGTTCTGTCTGACACTTGGGGTTACTCGAAGAACACCCGGTCACTGCGGGCTGTTCTGGACTCTTTATCATCATGGACGCAGACCTGAAGGGAGATTCTAAAAGATGCCAAACTTTTGTTCTGCTATGGATTGAAGCCCAAATATGGGCAGCAGGCTCTCATACGAGTCCTCCTGCTATTCAAGTCCAAGTGTACATAATGTAATATTTGCTTGATGCTAAACAGACCATGTTAGGCAAGCTGTAACTGTACAATTGGAGCTTTTTGCATGTGTCTTTTTATAATGGGCAGATGAGTTCTACTGCAATTATCATGAACAAATTCAAAAACTGTGCAGCCTGCATGACGGAGGCTGGAGTCCAGATGGGACTCTGGTGTACGCATATTGTTTCAAATGAAAGAGAAAGAGAAAGAAAAAAACAAGCAGAAAAAAATATTGCACAGGTATCAAGTCAAAAGACTTTTTTTGTAAATTGCCAACAGCACAAATATTTTATATTGTTGTTTGTACCTTTTTTTTAAAAAAGAAAAGGGAAAAAAAAGGGAAAGAGTCTGTAATTTCAAGCGTGTGTTTATATTGCCACTGCGACGTTGGTTTCCAGAAACACCATACAGTACATTCACAGCCTTGCAGATAAACCTTGTAATATAGACGCTGAGCCAGAGAGTCCCTGTCAGCATCATGTGTTATAAATAAAAATTTCCCCTCCTTGTAAGAACAGAGCATCTCGTCTTTTCTGTGTCACCTGCTGTTTCCACTAAGCAATGCATTTCATCTGACTCTTTGTTACTAAAGTGTTTATTTGATGCAGAGCACTTTAAGGTTAAGCTTATAAGGTTAACACAAATGTTTCCCTAATCGCGGTCAAAAATTCCAAAAGAAATCCAACTGAAAATCAGCAGCAAAACGTGGAAATTGTTTACAGATATTCCTGGAAACTCTTTCATGGATAACCTTTAGATATATTATTAAGAATAATAGATAAAACATTTTAGTGTCCAGATCGGTGGTACTCAAATCCAGGCTTCCAGGGCCGCTTTCCTGCAACTTTTAGATGCGACCCCGGTTCAACATGCCTCAATCGAGTAGCTGAATTACCTCCTCAGTGCAGTCACGTTCTCCAGAGTGCTGTCAGGTGTGGAAAAGCAGAGCCACATCTAAAACCTGCAGGACTCTGGCCCTCAAGGCCTGGATTTGAGGATCCCTGCTCTAGATGCACACAGGTGGTAGAGACCTATCAAAAAACACATTTAATTGCAGCAAAATTATGTTTTGCTAGGTATTCACAATAGGAGGTTGAACACACTTTTAAAAAATATTTATGCTTTTTCTTCAGTATTTCAATTATGTAACATTTTTGTTCTATCGGATGGAATTACCATTAAAGTTTTAAAATATGAACAACCTCAGAGGTGTGAATACTTTTTGTATTCACAGTTAGTAAAAACTACAACAGCATGTTTGGCCTTAAACCAAAGGTTGTGTATGTAAGTCATTGGGTTACATTCAGACTGATGCTTACTGTTAAATTAAACTGGAGTGGTTTGATCTCCATATGTAAATGATGTACTTTTAGTCTTCCACAAACAAACATGTTACAAGAAACAGTCCTCTAAGGCAGCGTTTCCAAACCCTGGTCCTCTAGGCTCACTGCCCTGCATGTTTTACATGTTTCCCTGCTTCATTGCCTCTGATTCAGCTGATTGCAGTTCAGCAAATGCATGTTAATCAGCCATCAATTGAAACCAGTTCAGCTGAAGCAGGGACACACATGCAGAGCACTGTGTCTTGAGGACGAGGGCTGAGAAACTGCTCCAAGGAAAGAATTAGAATCAAAACGAATTAGAAATTGTGTTGTACTTCTGTATGCAGCAGTTTAGTATGTTGATTATTGGTTGGGATTCATGTTCAAAATTAGTTTTACTTCCAGCCATGAGCAAACATGAAGCTAAAATGATCAGCACAATTAAGGATGTTCATTCGTCAGATGTCTTCCAAGGCAACGTAATGAGGCCTCCCTTCGCTGTGGCAGATGAAAAACAGGAGGTTTGAGGTTTGAAAAAAGCTGTGCCTAATTTTCTCCCTCAATCTATTGCAAATTTGATCACAATAAAAACAAAACCAGATGTTTCAAAGCTGTAAATAAGAGTGTTCATTGATCTGAAAATGAACATTGCTAATCAAACTTTTCCTCTGGATCTTATTTTCTGCTGTCTGTTTTTTAATTTTGTTCCAAATTTTGTAAGACGCTACACATGAAGAAAAATTTTTTTTTTTTTAAACTGCAGGACAAATTTCATTATACTTTGACTCAATTCATGTCCTGTGGAAAAAGAAAAAACAGTTGTCTTTTATCAGTATTTATTTAACAGGGAGAGTAGACAATATGAAACAAGTGAAGTTAATGTGCTGGAACTTTTTGCTTTTCTTGTCCCTGGTTTCTCTGGTTTTACAAAGCCGCCCTAGAAAACCTACAGCAACGTGCAAAATCAAAGAAAAGGACTCCATCAATCCATCCAACGTGCCTATCCTTGTGGGGTCACCGGGCGAGAGGCGGGCTACACTGTGCATAAATTAATTTAAGGAGATTTTAAAGAGACCAATTTGACCTAAGAGTCACGTTTTTGAACAGTGGGAGGAAGCCAGAGTACCTGGAGAGAATCTGTGAATGCACAGGGAGTACATGCAAACTACATGCAGAAAGACCCCAGCCTGGGATTTGAACCCAGGACTTTCTTGCTGCAAGGTAGTTAGACTACCTGAAAAAGACTATAGTTACAAATAAAATCAAATAAAGTTTACATTTTTCATAAATGTAAGTTGCTATAAGCTAAAAATGTTCAAAATATTTTTTCCCCCCCCAAGTCAAATCTCAAGTCTTTTGCCCCAAGTTTGATGAGAAAATGAAAAAAAAAAAACATTTCCTCATCAAATCCATGACCTCTAGCAATTTTCACAGCGCTAGTAAAGTATGTTATCATTCTATTGAATAAAAGAGTAGTTACCATTTAATTAAAGTTACAACAACTTTAAAACATATTGCTAGATATTGAGAAAAATGTTATTTGGACCATAACACAGCAAGGTCAAATACATCATTGAGATGCCATATATATATATATATATATATATATATATATATATATATATATATACACACACACACATACACACACACACACACAAAGGAACCTTGAAAAAAATCAAACTCTTGAAGCTGAAAGTTCAGTGAAGCCACACGTTGTTTATTGATTATTACCCAAAACGATCAGCGTTGTCTTCAACAATTTATCGCTTTCACTGCATCTGAATCATCTTGGATAGCCTCACTGACAACTCTTCTTTAGGTCTCAATCGTTCTTTAGTCGCTGTGGGAGCAAAGGTAAATATAAAGAGAAATCTTTTAGCATTCAATCCAGGCGGCCATGGCAGCTTGAGGAACAGAATAGAAATGACTTTTACTTTTTCTCTTCTGGCACAGCAGATCGGCGAACCTACACCCCATTCCACCTTCTCCACATTGATTGACCTGTCAGACCATGTCAGTGCAAATGCAGTCAGAATGCTCTGTTGTTACACGCTGCTCACACAACAAGTCACGAACAGATTCCTCTCCTAAAGCTACAACATACCTCTGCCCTCTAAGCAGTCAGGTTGCAGTGTTGACATACTTATCCAACTTTCTGGAATAATTAATGTAACACATAGTGGAGCTATACATCGTTACGCACAGTTTGCATAAATGCCTCATGATTTTTTTTTTTTTCTTGTGTGGATCCATCACATGCGTTTTATTTTATTTTTTAATCTTACATTGCTCTAAATTGGAGCTCTTTTAACATCTTTATCCAGTGTGGTATAATAAGACTGCTATCTATTCTGTAAAAGTTAAGTTACTTGTCAGATAATGTGAGGTTTGCTTAAAAGAGATAATTAGTAACTGGTTAATTCTTGAGTCAAATACATAAGATAAGTGAGCTATGTGCCAAATACAGTTTAGCTTGTTGAGCAATCAGACTGATCTCAGGCTAGAGAATCAGGTGAGACTTTCTCAATGGGGAGCCAACATGTAAACCTTTGCTAAAGTATCAGTTTATACCCTTGAAATGTTAAACACTTTGTCATGTTGCAAGCCCAAACTTCTATGTTTTGTAAGGATATATTATAGGCCTGCACATGGTAGAAGTGAAATAAAAATTATGTGGTCTAAATATATATTTTGTATACGTATATAAGTTAGAATTACTGTGTGCATCATGTACATAGTATTTGAAAGGATGTACTTAATACAAGGAGAAGAAAATGTAATTAGACTGGACCTGAGAGAGTCATAATCTTTCCATTTAATAATGTCATTTTCTCTGTCTAAGGTACAAGCCTGTGTGACTAGCAGTACAGGATGTGCAACATTTTCAAACCACTTCTAAATTCTGTATGATTGGACAATTCTTTGTGGTGCAAATTTTTGCATTTCGGGAGTCATGCAACTTATGCAGCATAGTCACGCTTGGTGTGGGGAATGTCTCATTATAATATAAGCATAGCTCAGCAAACTGTCACACAGTGCATCAAAGGGATCATTAATGAATTCTTATGTGTCTGTAATAAAATACACCATGATGTGGCGCCTTCATTTAGAAACCTTTGTGACTAAAGTTTTCAAATACAATTAGAAATGTGTTTAGTTAAAAAAAAAGGAAGAAAAACAAAAACTGAAATCCATGCAGTATAGAAATCACAAAAAACAAGCCAGATCTGAAAACATAAAAGTCATTCTAGAAAGCTAAAACGTTTCTTCAAGTGCAGCCACCATGCTATGAAATGTTGTGATGTGTCTCAGCTCTCATTAGGAGCGTCCTACAGAAGGAAGACAATGATTTACCCCTGCTGAACAAGATACATGGATCGAATTAGCAACACCTTTGATTAACCTCTGCATCAATACTTTCCAGAGTTCAGGAAGAAGGCACGCTGCAGCATCAACCGAGTGAGACGGCATGAATGAGCCCTTCATGGCTGTGGAGCTATACGTACGTAGCAGTTGGAAAAAATATATCACAGAGAATTAAGACCACTGTTTCTATGGTAAAATACAAAGAAGTCAGTTATATACAGAAAATCAGGAAAACAGATTTTTATATCAAAATGTCTTATTTGTTAGACACTTGTAAAATCTGAAAACAAAAGTGTACACCTAAAGTTAGGTCCAATGCATACATGTGCCCTTTGCAGCTGAATGAACTTAGTTAAAGTTATATTTGTTCCCTGAGGGAGCTCTGAAAATGCAGTCATCAATCTGTCCATACCATTTCCTCATGTCATTCATCAGTGACTTTCATTTCCTCTATGATGGCCCTAGGATGTGGTGGTCAAAGAAGGATGCAGGGAGACAGTATATGGCCCTGCTATGATTGGATATTCCACTAATGGCCACTTTAGTGGACTATACGCATCACCTCTGGACATAGACAAGACACCCAGGGTAAAAAGGAAATGACATGACCAGCCCATGTTCTAAATTGTCTCTTATTTGCTCTGAATATTTCAAAAATGTTTAGCTATTAGAAATAAAAATAAACAAATGGCCAAGCTACACTAGTGTTATTACCCTGCATCTTAAATGTTTACTTTTTAGTTCTTTCAGGCAGATTGTCTAATGCTTTTGTGATAAAGTTTTTATCTAGTCCTTTTTGAAATATGATTGCTGTTGGGTGGACACAAGAAAATTATTTTAAAACGACTCACAAAACATTCATGCTGCAATTCTAACAGCCATCACACACAATCTGCAGAATTTCTAAAGAAGTCACTGTTTGATAGCAGTGGCAGGTGCAATGCTTTTCAGTAACACTGATATTAAAAACTAGGAATGTAACAGCACATGTACATTTCATTCATTAATCTTATTTTCACATATGACTCATTTTAACCTCCTAGCTTCCTGAATTTACATACATGTTATTGTTTAGAGTTTATAGAGGGCCACATTGGAGAAAGTAGTCAGGCATATAAAAAAGTCTTAAAGAAAAGAAAGAAAGACAAAAACAAAGCAAAGCAGAATAAACACAAGCGACAACAAATGAGCACAATCCAACCCAACAAGAACATGAATACACCAGCCAAGAAGTTAGAGACACTCAAAAACAAAAAGGAAAACATAAAGTAACCAAACACAGATATTTAGAAAACGCTTCAACATAAAACAGGAAGAAAGGTCAAACAGGAAAACAGCAACTAAAGACAACCTCTCAATCAGTATGTAAACTCAGAATATAGGAACTAAGCATGGGATGCAATGTGAAACAAAACTGAAACCAAACCAAATAATAAGACAAAGTCAAGTCAATAAAGATCATAACACCACAATTTAATAAAAAGTATTTGTATATTTTGCCATCGTGTTAGGATTTTAGAAAAAGACAGTTGCAGTTGCAGAATAGAACATAATTTCTTTTATAATGAAAATAAAAGGAAACTTCCACAAAACTGTGAGTCATAGAGTGCAGGCAGAGTAAGGGAAGAATTCAGCAATGAAAACCAGTAAACTTATGTATTGAGGCAGGGGTGGAAAATGACAAATGCTAAATATTAGAATTTCAGAAGTTTCTTTTTTTGTCTGTGTGTTAGCCCAAATTTTTTTTATCTGTCTTATACAAGTTTACAAGATACAATTCTCCTCAGATTATTCAAACTTTCTTCTATTGTTCACTCTGCTGATAGTAATAATTCTCTGAAATGGACATGACAATGCTGGTCAAGGACATCGACTGTTTTACATCAGTCACAAATGGCAACATGACCAGCATGGGCATCCTTACAGGACTTTACCCAGGTAGCTCCATAAGCAGGAAACTGCACTGGTCTTTGTATTCTTATACTTTTCTGTCTGTCAGAAACAGCAATAACTTTTTCAGGAATTTGAGCCACTGTGACTCACCTTCGCTCTCCACTTACATCACTGAACCATGACTCTGTCTCTGGTTTACCATTGATCTAATAATCACAATGTCGCCCCCTTCAAACTCGCTGAAAACCTCTGACTTGCCCGTTTTTCTCCCTCTAATGGTAAAGTTTAAAGACAAAATGCTCACTTGCTTCCTCATATGTCCCACCTGCTAAAAGGTTCCATGATAATAACATGCCTGATTGATTTACGTCAATGTGCTGCTATGGTATTTCTTGCATTTGTTTTCGAGAACATTTAGCATATAAACTTTGCTCACTGCTAAAAGAAGTCAAAAACATCCACCTGACCATCTTAAAAGGTGATTCTTAACCCTCTGAAATTAGAAAGAATAATGTGTCCTTCTGTGTCAATGAGGCCACACCAAGGAGAGAACAGCTGCAGCCAACAACGTTACAGCTGGAGAGGGACTTAGATAAAGGAGAGAAGCTCTGGGCCCATAGTTCTGCCTGAAATCAGATTTAGATCCCATTCTTACAGTCAAATCATATTATGCTCCACAGCTATTCACAGACCAGCAATCTATCACTCACATACGTACTGTCAACATGATCCCACCATCTGTCAGTACTTACCTACACAAAGCCTCCAGATATGGCCCTCATAGAGCTACTGGAGAAGCTATTGCACTGAAATCACTGAAATACAGATATGGAAACTCACAACAATCATAGACAGAAAGCCTTTTACAATATCTGCTTTTCAGATTTCCTAATATGAAATTTGTGTAGGAATTAAATAGGCCGTGTTTTTCAGGCCATTGATTTTTTTTTTTTGTTTTTTTTGTTTAATCTTCACCAAGTGGCATGTTTGATTCATGAGATCTTTGTGCAACAACGAATACTTTGTTCATGAGTAAAATCTGAAATATTAATCTGACATTACTGTGTTGCGAGTTGGAAGCATACAATCGGAAGGCAGAGGGAACCCTGACAGAGATGCTGCTCATGCTGTTTGCCTTGATGTAAAATGCTTTAGATTTAAATCCCCTCAGGACTTACTTGCTGTGTGAAAATCTCTTTCTCTATTTCAGCACAAAATGGAGCCTCAAGAGTTTACGATCTAGCTAATGGGGGGACTTAACTAATTGAGTCTCTAGCTTCCTTTGGCATGTTTTATGTAACCACTGAGCTCTTCTGTCTCTATTTCCTTGTGGCTTGAGTGATCACTGCGGTGGCTGAAAGTTTCCAAGTTCGGATTCCAAAATATGTCTCGTCTAATCCAAATACCAGCTCGGCACAAACGAGAACACCCTCTCTACTTCACTCTGCGCTGCCCCGGCCACCGAGCCAGCAGATCACACCCACATTCCTCATGCTGCGTTTGTCACTGCTCCCGCAGCAAAAGGTCAGCTGCTGATTGGTGTTCTCCAACCACATAATCAAGGAAAGGGATGATTGAAGATTCTCCATGATGAGGCATCATTTGGCTCACAGAGGAATGAAACTGGCTGTGGTTCACCTTTTTCTTCTCCATTTGTTCCCATTTAAGATCGTAGAAGAAGAAACTACACCGTCTTTAAATTTCTTCAAAGGGCCACTGGCTAGTACTGTAGATTGCTTCTTCCGCCCAACTTCGTGTGTGTGTCCTACTTCTCAGTGTACATTAGAGATGAGAGAGGACAGGCTAATTATTTTATTTATTTATGGGAAGTATGCTTCAGAAGAATTCACACAGCTTTAGTTTTTGCAGGTATTCCACAAACTAATATGTATTTTATGTGATATACCAACACACTGGATAAAAGAAACAGGTAAATTTCTGGTTTTCAAATTTTCACAAATACAATTCTGAAAAGTGTGACCTATGAATGTGTGTGTGTGTGTGTGTATATATATATATATATATATGTGCATATGTTGCTCTAATTTGCTTTGCATGACCAAATAAATAAATAAATAAAATATAATGAAGTTTGTGGTATCAATGCCAAATGTATGCTTATGAATGTTTTTGCAATTTATTTCTTTATTTCATTCATGATGCTACTGAAACCGATATATTTGGTATTAGTAATTGTAGAGTAAAAGACATAAAGTAGGCCAGTTTACTTCTATCTTGCAATATTTTTCTAACAGACCATTTTCGACAACCTCATAATAAAACTCCTGAAGTTCTGGTCTGGCTTTTGCCTTTTGGTGTGCCACTGCAAGATCCTCATTGGCCTCCATCTGGCTATGCATTTGAAAATGTTCTGGGAATGTCCTTGAGGCAGAGGAGGCCCAGTGAAAGATTCAACAAAGATCTACTGGCTCAAAACAGGAGAAAGTTTGAATTTGTTTCTCGGCATAAAATTGTGTAAATATTGTATTACATAACAGAGGTGAACAGACGGATGATAACACGGGCAGCTTACATCTGTCAGATTACATTTAGTCTAAATCATGGGGTGTTGTCCTTTAACCAATAGTGCAGCTATTTTAATGAAAGATTTTTTTTGTAACCGATTTTTAAAACTATACAGTAAGTAGATAGTTTTTCTCCAACAGTTATTTATGTAAAAGAATAGAAATGTTCATATTTCTTAAGCACATTTAAAATTAATATTGGGGTCAGTATTTTTTTTAACCACTTCCCACTTACAGTACGACTCCAAACCTTTCCCTGCAGTCACTTACCCACAAACAAAACCTTATAAACGGCCATTAAGACCCAAGTCTGTAACCTTGCTTCGCTTTTCTCGAGTGCTTTCGAAAAACCATGGGCTAAGTTCACAGTTGGGAGGCTACTGAGGATCAACCCATGAAGTCAGTGTTTGTGAAAATTCCAAAACCTTTGGCTGTTTCTTCAGTTACAGTAAAGACCTTCCTTCTCTTCGAAGCAAGACAAAGTAGGCGAATGCACAGCCTTTCAGCCAACAGTGACTGTAATTGATGGACACTTGGCACACTCTGCACGCCTGCCGATTTGTAGAATCCATAAAAAGAGATGTTAAAGTAATTATGTTTGTCATGATATATTGAAAGCAGAAATCGGCAACCTAATCGGAGCAGTGGGACAGCTGCAGCATGCAGATGCTATCAGACCTCTTGTCCACAGTGATGAAATGAATGCGGGTCATTTTAACAGGTAACAGCTGTTCATGGCTAATTTGTTCAATTATGTGCAGAGAATGTAAGTGGAGGTTGATTCTCAGCCCCAAGGGATCCACTCTCACCACTCGCGTTCAGAGAGCACATAGTAATGGGAATCCATATCCAACTACATGAGCACTGTGCTCTGCGAGGAATCACCATGTCTCTTTCATTGACTGAGATCTTTTGTTCTCTCAAATTATTGGCATCATATGTTTTTGAAAGGCACAATAAGCCCTGCCAGAGTTGTTTCATGAATTTTCTTTACATGACAAACTTTGATCAGATTAAACCCATCAAAAAGCAAGGAGAGTCCCTCCTGAAACTTCTGGGTAGTGCCTAAGAGGATATTATTATCAAAAACCACACAAATATTGACTGATTGGAAGTGGAACGTTATTAAGCGTGACAAAGGTTTATCTGGACCACAAGCTCAGATTGATTAAAAGCCATGCTGTTTTCCTCATAGAATTGGCTAAGCCTGACCTTTAGAAGAAACATTTAATCTGGGGACTTTACTTTCTTCTCAATTGCTGCCACGTCGCAGCCTAATTTGTAGCCCAACACTTATATGCCAGTAAAATCAACCCAGCCTTTTAAGCAGTTGTGAAAGTAACCGTTTTTTTTTATTTTTTTTTATTAACAGTACCTAAAAATGTAATTTACACAAAGGGAAGAAATGTAAGGATTTAGGATGGAATAATACTCAGAGCAATTGATATTATTTTAAAGATATTTTAGACTGTAGAAGCCACTATTGTACAGTAAACAGACAAGAGAGAGAGAGAGAGAGAGAGAGAGAGAGAGAGAGAGATGGGGAAGACATGCAGCAAAGGGCCCAAGACCAGGACTCAAACCCAGGACAACTGTGTCGAGGACTGCAGCCTCTGAACATGGTGTTCTACCAACTGAGCCACCCTGAGCCCCAGAACCATTCATTTTAAGTAAAGGAAAAGCTGAAGCCAAAAAAATATTTATCTCAAATAGAACGTCCGGGGTTTTATTTGGAAAAGATACAGTACAGCTAAAAATTGACTATAAATCTTGTCTTTGCTGATATTAAAAGTGTGTGATTATCTAAAGCATCTCCTTTAGATTAGGAGTGACTATACATTATCGAGTGAAGAGTGCCAAATTAAAGAAATGAATAGCTTTTAAAATAATTAGGGTTAGATGTTCCTTTGACCTCAGTGTTTTTCTCAGTTTTCTTTGCTAACTTTGAGAAGTCTGACAAGAATTTAAATACATCGCCTAAAAGAACACCATGTTCTCTAACAAGCTCCTTTGACAGACGCAGAAGTAGTCGTTTCTGCTTGGCCAAATGTCAGAAGGAGGGCTATCATTTTAAGAATGGAATGTTTCTGATTTTCTTCCACAATGAAAACTTTCCAATCCGGCTGTTTCAAAATGAAAAGTCTACTTTGCTTTAAGGCCACCGTTTCATTCATGAAAAAAAGAGAGATGGCTTTCTAAACTCAAAATGCCTTCACTAATTCTGCAGATGTTCTAGCAACAAGTATGTTATTATAAAATGTGACAATAGCTATTAAATGGAAATACCCATTTCAGAATAAATTCTTTAGTAAGGAACTCTTAACTGATTGACTCCATGCTGTACCAGGTAGGGTGTCAAACTCAAGCTTTAGAGGCAAAGTGTCCTGCAATTTTTAGATGTTTCCTTTTAATCAGACTTGAAAGAATTCATTAGTAGCACTCTATAGAACATGATTATATACTAATGATTCAATTCAACCACTTTACTTAGGCTAATTAGGCCTGGGAGACATCTAAAAGTTGCAGGACACTGGAAGCAGTGGACACCAGTGTCCAAGAGAGACCATTTAAATGTTTACTGGGTTGCTGCAAATTCAGCCTAAAGTTGTCCACCTTGTCACAGGGGTTTTCTTCTTGGTCAGCAGTCTCCGTCCTTGGTAATGTATAACATTTAAAAGAAACACTTGACTTGAATCAATTTATACTTGGTTCAAAAATGAGTATATGCATGATTTAATCAATCATATAATCTCCATGCCTTTGATAGGTGCATGTAGGCCTCCTACAAGAACCGTAAACAACTCAACAAAACCAGGCCATTAAGAACACACCAGAATAACCCAGGGTGTGGACTATATTCAAAACACATACAAGGTCACCGAAGTTGTCCCATCAGTGTGCTTTTTAAGAAGCCAACTCTGCTCTTCAAAATCCGTGAAATAAATATTTGAAATACATTCCTTCATCTTCATAGTTGTCAGTCAAAAACATTATCCCGTGAGCAGCAGCAACTTCTCATTATGCAAAATCAAACAAGGCTGTGGAATTGAGTTTGGTGTCCCACAGTAACATAAGCAAATACAGCCTGACAACTCATATTGAAGACGACTTAGAAGGACTGCCTTTGCCTGGATATCAAGACAAGAAGACAACGGTTTCTGCAGGCACAGGCATAAGATACCTTGTCTGCAGAGAGAGCAGAACAAACAAGCGTCTAAGCCTCAAATCCACTAGATCTGAAGAAATATGAGCAAAGTGCCTTGCAATGATCCTTACTGAGATGTCCATCTGTGTGGGCGTGTCTGGTGTGTAAAGATCCTCAAGGCTTTTGAGCAGCAGGACGCACAAAAAAAGTGCATCTATAAAATGAGACAAGACCTAAAAGCAAAAGTTAGCTACATGGTAAATACATTCCAAAATTCCTATTTTAATTGGCACCACTTCAGTATCGTTAGGTCAAATCGTAAAGGTGATAAAAAACGCAGACTTATGCCATAATAAGCAACAAATTCTATTGCGAACTGTCTGGCAAGTGTCAGATACTTCCTGTCTACCATGGGGTACCACTGCCCTCCTGTGGGATCTCTCCTCTCTGCACTTTAGAGTCTACATAATTCACCTTCCCTATTATATTTACTTGAAAGGCAACCATGAAAACAGTGAGTCCATTGTTTCATGAATAGATACATTTTAAGCTGCTGCGCTTTACATCTGTAAAATTACTGTTTCTAGAAAACTCTGCACTTCCTAATCTACTAAATTTGAAGGTGTTATCAATTGTATAATGCTCACATTTGAGAACTTTTCTTGCAAGTATTTTATAAATACAATAATTTGGTAAAAAAATAAATAAATAAATAAAAAAATAAAGAGTATAAGCATTTGCCGACAAATAAAACCGAGGGAATGTTGGACAAGACATATTTCTCCTCTTCCACCATAAACAGACCCTTTTACCAACACTTTTCTTGTCCAGGCTTCTGAAGCAGGGTTGCAAAGTGCCACAGTTGCTTTGCAACAGGAAAATGTAGGGTTAAAATCCCAATTTGCATGTTCTCCACATTCATATGTCGTCTTCAGGTATTCTGGCTTTGTGCCATAGTATAGAAACATAACTGTTATGGTAAATGTCTCTCCAAATCACCCTTTAGTGTGTGTGTGTGTGTGTGTGCACAGATGGTTGTTTATCCTGTGTCTCTATGATGGACTGGCCACCTGTCTAAGGTATACCCTGTCACTTGCCCAATCACCACTGGATACATGTCAGATTGTGAGATTCAAAAATTACATTCACACTCACATTTTAGGTCAAGGAGAGACATTTTCTTAGTATTTTTTGTCCAGTTAAAACATCTTCCAAATCATCAGATCTGAAGTACATGACATTTTAAATCTCTATTGGCTGTGATGCTCAAAAGGTTTTGGGAACAAAACAGTCAAAGTTTCATTTCTTTAGCAGTGAGTGTGTGTAGAGAGAATGAGAGTGATTTGAAATCCTAATTGTGTTTCTGAGCAAAGCGGTTTTCAAAAGCATGAATACAAAGGAAGAAAATGAAGGAGATGCTCATTTTAGGAACACAAAGTATTTACACCAAGTAGCATTCTGGAGTTTTAGAGGGCTCAAAATAATTGATACAAAATGTTTGTATAGTTTTTTTTTTTTTAAAGACATACTTAAAATTTATCAACTTTTTTCACATTGATTTGTGTATTTCAACATTCCTAAATCATTTTAAGGTTAATTTTATTGATCTTTATTGCTGCCCATTACTTTTCTGATATGACACAACCCTTAGTTCTTAAAGTTGCAGCATACAACTTTAAGCAGCGCATAAACGGGGTTGATTGACAGTGCCTTATTCCTCTAATAGTTTGTTTCTGACAGGGGACAGTGTGTTTTTCTGCAGTTTATACTTTCATGACGGTGGTAGAAGTCTGCCATGCAATCAGGGGGTTGCTGGTTCAATTCCTAATCCACCCACCTTTATTTGTATCCTTAGGCAAAACACTTCACTGGCAGTACTTATATATATGAACAGAAATAAATCAGTGTGTAATGACTCTCACATGTTTGTTTTACTTTGTGACTTGAATTAAGAAACATTTTGATGATATTCTAAAGTATTGAGAATATCAAAACACTTTTTAATACCAAACCATCACTTGAAGACCTTAAAGAGCATGTATTCAGGGATAAAGGCGCAGAGGGCAGATTATCAGTCGTTTTTTTTATTTATTTTTTTTATTATAGATCTTTTTCATTTATAAAATAGTCATTAAAAACCTTTTTCTTAAATTCAGATATTTACATATAAACAAACAGCTGTGCAAAATTTACAAGACACCACCATGAGATCGAATCATTGTCTCATGTTAATCATTTATATACAAGAAAAAGAAAACATTTTAAGTTGAAGCTGTCAACCAAAAGAACACATTTACAAAAAGTGAGCTCAAGTATATATTTACCCAAATTTCCAACAAAAAAAAAGCCAGAAGTAAAAAAACTAAAATTGCTATGTGTACTAAAAACACACACAGAAATTGCAAAGTCACGTGTTTGCTGAGGAATTTGCAAGAAATATAATTAAAAAGTTAACATAAAGCCAACAAAACTTTTTTTTTTCCTATTTTGTTCCCAATATTCGTCAGGTTTTCCACTAATTTGGATGTAAATACATCATAAAATAGCATAATGTGTTTAAGTATAGATCCTTTTTTCCAAATGAGCTTTAACCAAAGAAATAATACACAACTTGACTTTGTAATGCATAAGAAAATAGTGGCCATACTCCTGCTCTCTAAAGAACATTACACAAATAAAGTGTATTTAAAGTCTGTAGTACAGCTGCTTCAGTAAAAATATATATATGAACTTCTGAACTCTCGACCCCAGATGGTCACCCGAGCGCTATATAAATTAAAACGGCAGATAAGAAAATTGAACTAATCCCAACTTATCCAGAATCTCTGAAAAAATAGTTTGATAAATAAAATCAACACTATTAAGTGTATATGGCTTTACTTGTTAAGAACTGAGCAGATGTCATTTCAACAATAAACAGCAGATGAGCCAAGTGGAGTTGCAGTGCCCTCTACATTTATTGGCGTCGATGATAAAAATCTGTTCAACGCATAAAAATAAATTCCGTTTTTATTGTAGCTCCACAATCTGAAAATTATATGTTAGAAAAATTCAATTTTGAAATTGTGAACTTGTATTCACAAGCAGAAAAAAAAAATCCAAATTTTTCTTTTTGGTGCCACATTTCTTGGCATCTCAATGGTTAATCCTAGCAGTAAATTGATTCTTTTGGCAACAGGAAAGCAGAGTATTCTCTGATACCATCTCAGAAGCAATTATAGGAATATAGACCTTTACATTTCGCACAAGGCTTCAGGTCTGAGATGTCTGTAGAAGAACAACGCTTTTGTTTCAACTGAACCATTTTTCTGTTAATACGGCCATATGTTTTGAGTCATCATCCTGCTGAAAGATCTGATGACCACTCATATCCAGCTTTCTAGCAGAAACCATCAGATTTTTATTTAACATCTCCTGGAATGTGAAAGATTTTGTGATACTGTGTGCACTAACAAGGTCCCCAGGACAAAAAGAGGCAACCAACAACATCACAGATCCCCCAAACTTGGTATGAGAAACTTATTTACAAAGCCTTCCATCTCTTCATGTGTGACCCACCAGGAGTTTGTTGCTGAAAAGTTTAATATTTGACTTATTTGACTGAAGAACACTGTTCAGTTAAAGTCACAATATCTTAGCCTACAGGACAGATCCCCATTAACGATGGTGAAACAACAACAAAAAAAAACTTTCCTGGCATGGCTCCTAAAAAGAAATTAAAATAAAACTGCTGGCATGTAGATAATATCAAACTGTTGCTGTGGATACTTGGCAACTCTGAGGTGCTTTTAATTTGCTGCTCTTCTCTATGTGTTTAGAGGGTGCTTTTCTTTCTACCTGCCTTCTACCATCATGACAAACTTGAGACAAAACTGAGATTATGCTGCTGCAGTAAAAATGTTTTTGAAGCTTTTCACAAATCTTGAGCATTGATGTTAATAAGTGTGAGGGAAACTGGTGTCATTACCTGTCTTTTAAATGACGAAGATACCACACAAAAGGCCAGTGCTTGAGGAGGCTCTCCTCTGCTTTTCAGATAATTCTCTTCTTGCAGATATAATACTTGGAGCAGCAGATAAAGCAAAAGGCCATCAGGTACATTTCATTAATACCTCTGCGTGTCAATAGTCACTTCAATCCAGCTTTTATTTGAGGAGACCTTTGTAGAGTAGCTCGGAGTGACTGGAGTCTCTGTCATTCTCCAGACATAAGAGCAGGTCCCGGAGGTTAACTCTGGTGATGCGCTGGCGCATGAACTGTCTGGAGCCCTGTCCACTGGAGCCTCCAGGCTGGGAGGAACCCAACCCTGAACCCTGCAGGTTGGTAGGAAGGAATCATTTAACAGTTCTGTAAACATTATTTTTTGTCGAAAGGTTTAAAAACCCTTACCTCTGCACTCGCACCGCTTAAAGGGGAGTCTGTTCTCCGTTTTTTCCTCGGGCCGATTGCTGCCAACGCTGTGAGGTTGGCTTCTCTCTGCCTGATCTGAGCCAACTCCAGCTGCTGCATCTGGAATACACACAACAGCAACATATGGATTAATCTCATACATCATCATAATAAAGAAAATAGTTGCATATTCCCTCTTCTCTGCATATAATCACCTCTTTGGCCTTCTGTTTCAGTCTGAGCTGCTCTGGGTCTTCTTGCCGTGACCTAGACTGCAG
Organism: Poecilia latipinna; assembly: GCF_001443285.1. Lineage (NCBI taxonomy): Eukaryota > Metazoa > Chordata > Actinopteri > Cyprinodontiformes > Poeciliidae > Poecilia > Poecilia latipinna. The sequence continues at coordinate 153,371 of NW_015112673.1, read as the reverse complement.
CAATGCAGAGGAGATTTTGAATATTTCAGGTGGAATCTGATCAGTTTATTAAATCCCTTGTTTTATTCATTCATAGTTAAAATATCTGCTAGCTAGTAGCAGAAAAACTAACATTAATGGCACACACCTGCCCTGTCTATGCAATTATAAGAGTAATTCTTCCTGTCAGGCATTCTGTGTCCTTGTTAAAGTAATAATAGGTCATTCTAGGTCAACAAACCACATAAGATCCATCTATACAGAAGAGGACGGATCCACTTTTTTTTTTTTAAATACCTCAATTCTTTAAGCAGCAGCTTAAAGAAATCCCTTCTTACATAAAGCTGTAAATGTATAACACATACTTTTATTTATTCCCCATTCCCCAAAATGATTGAGGTTAAAATAAATAAATCAAATTTCAAACTGTTGAACCACCATAAAATTGTCTGTCTCTACCTTGGCAGCCTTCAGCAGGATCTCTCTCTCCTGCTCCTCCTTCCTTTGCTTCTCCATCTGATCCAGCTGCTCGAAAAATTTGAGTTGAGCTCGCACGTCGCTGACCTGCTCACACCGCTCGTCCTCCTGACCATTTCATCAAGTCAGATGTTTGAGAGACGGACAGAAATAAATAAAGTTATGAAACCAGAATAAACTACAGTTCACAAAGCAAACTCTCGAGAGACTGAGACACATCCGTACCTTAAAATTAAAATTCTTCAGTTGTGCCACTTGCGAAGCGTTTTCCAACAGGTTCTGCAGTCGCTGTTGTGTAGCATGGGAAATGTAGTTGATCACATCTGTGCCCAATTCACTGACACCAAACTTCTTACCTGAAACAGAAGTGAGTGTGGAAGAACGAATGAGAGTTCACCTACAGTAAGTGCACAGTTTACTTTGTCTCAAAGGTAAATCACTGACCAATCTGCAGAACTATCCGGGTGAGAGAGGAGATGGAGAGGAAAGCCTCGTCCTTACAGGACCGAGTCACGATGCCAACAAGTTCAGAGCTGCTGGCCATGATACGGGCGTTCTCCTCGGACAAGTTGACCCCTGCCATGGAAGTCACGTCGTTGATATCATCATCATCTCTGCGGGAAAGCAGTAGAAAAAGGAAGACATGAAAACCAACAAAGATTAGGTCTATACTTTGATTTTTTTTTTTTTAAACAAAAAGTTATTTTAGAATGATCTGCATAATTATTCATAGTCCAGATTAGCACATCAAAACCTCAACGCAAATGTATTTACGAATGTATGTTACAGAAAAACACAAATAGCACATAATTATGAAGTGGAAGACAAAAAGATGGACTTTCAATTTTTGTGCAAATGGAAATCTAAACGGTTAAGCAGGAGCGCTCCCAAGCAAATGCTGGCCACCTGCCTGGTGTCCCAGATAATTATGTTCATGTCATAGAGTCGTTTTCTAAGTGTAAAACCCAATAAATAATACATTCAAAAAGAGTTAAATAAAATTAGAGTTGATCTATTTACTTTAAAATTTTTACTGGCCTGGTCTGGCCACCCCATGAAAATTTTCTTTGGACGCCACTGAGGTTAGCCATGCAAGTATTCAGCCTACTTCACTTTGATTTCCTTAAATAAAATCCAAAAGAACTACTAGCTGAGAGAAGCAAGAAGAAAGCAATTGGAAAATAAAGCAATGGGTCCAGTGACTTTGGTGCACCCAAATATGCTTTTGCCTAATTTTGTTAAACTAAGATTATGGGAGAGGGGTTTTTCAAAGCGAATCTGGAGTACAGAGAGTTTATCTCCAGCTTTGTTTCTTGGTGTGAATTGAACCATCTGCACATCAATATCATCAAGACAAATGAGGTGGTGATCAATTTCAGTAGGAGGACTTCTCCAATTGTTCAGGCTTTGGACATCAAGATTGTGAAGAAGTACAAGTATCTGGGTGTTCAGCTCAATAACAAACTGCACTGGTCATGTAGCACTGATAGCCTAAATCATCTCCACTTACTGAGGAGATTGAGGTCATTTGGTGTGTGCAGGACACACTTTCTATGACTTTGTGATGGCTTCGGTCATCCTCTATGTTGGCCTGCTGGGCTTGTGGAAGCTCAGAGAGGGACAAGGAGAGACTTAAACTGGTCAGGAGGGCAGGCCCAGTTCTGAACTGCTCTTTGGACTCTATTGTGGAAGTGGGTGAGAAGAGGACGCCAGCTAAGCTGAAAGCAATCATGATCAACTCCTCTCACCCTTAAGACTGTGAAGCAGCTCCTTCAGCAACAGACTGATACACCCACACAGTAGGAAGGAAAGAATCTGTGCAGTTACCACTGTGCACCACGTTTGTTATATCTTATACATCATTTTTCAAGGTGCAAGATTGCAGCTTTTTAAGAAATAATTTTTACACATTGTGCATAGCTTATAAATTCTTTATATTTTACAGCAGTATTTCATTGTGATTTGATTGTTTTTCTTTGTGAACTGTTCATTGATATTTGTAATTTTGTTCTTTGCTGCTGTGACTTGTGATTTTCCCCAAAGAGTTTGCAAACTCTCTTATAAAAAGGCTAACATGCAAAGGCTGTACAATGATTTCTTCCCTTTATGTACATTATATAGGTGTAATTAAAATATTGCACGCTCACGTTATTGCTGAGCAGGTAAAAGGGAATTCAAACTGTTGCTTTTTGATTTTATTTTTTTTGTTGATTTTGGCACACGTCAAAAAGTCATTTACTGTATGTATCAAACAACAGTTTAAAAATCAGAGAATTAGTTCTCTTATGAGAACTCTATTGAACTATTGCAAAATATGAAACTTTCTAGCTACAGAAGCCTCACTTGCATGTTCGTTTTTGCTAAAAAGGCAACTAGTCTACAATTAGGGCGTTGCAATAATTGTTGGGTAATATACATCAAGTGCTATGGATTCTCATTTTAGATGCCAATGCATTATTTAACCAGTTGGGTGAAGACTCGCTGAAGCAGATGTTCACACCGAACACAAATGACATTGCCCCAAATTGCAAATGGTCACACAGTGATGGAACTGACATCGCCATTGCAATATTTACCAGTACTATTCTAATCCTAATATCATGCAGCCAGTGATGTCTTGATTCAAGTCCCAAATAAGCACATGAAAATGCCATAAGATTTTTTTATTTTTTTTATTTGAGTCTCAACCCATTTGACCATTATGGAATTTAATCAGAGTAATAATTTCAGATTAAGATATTACTTTAAAAGATGTTTCATGTACTGGAACAGCCAGCAAGAGATAAAAGAACATTTTAAAAACATCCTAAAATAAGTCAGATTATGGCCAGCGACCGTGTCCCTCATTACAATCAAAAAATCGGTTTACAATGCACCAGTGTCTGCATTTACTGTCTTAAAGAACGTGCTTTAACATTTTGAAAGGAGTTCTGCTGATTAGCAGTCTACTTGGTGTTTGTAAGATGCCACCCACAGATTATTTTCTTACTTCCTTTTTTCAATTTAACACACACCTCTGATTGTGCTGGAAGAGGGCACAACTCCACCTTCATTACCTCCTTTCCTGTCATCGTATGATGCAGGAAAGAAAGCAGGTAAACAACACTGCCGACACAGCAAGCTTATTGGAGCAACAGGGGGAGGAAATATTGTCAAATGGGAGATGGTGCACAGTAAGCTGGAACAGGAGCTCAGTAAGGTTCCATCGAACTGCACCAGTCATTTTTTTCTTCATATCAGATTTTATGTTTGGTGTAAGAGCAAAAAGGTTCATGTCAAAGTGAAATCAAGAGTCTTTGGTAGGAAAGTTTAAGTCCAAAGTATTTTATGATATTCTAAAGTCAAGTCTAAAGTTATTAAATTTGTGACTCAAGGCTGAATCGATTCTAAAGCCGTTTTCGCACTGCAAGGAACGGAACGGAACGACGTGGAACGGAACGGCACGGAACGGAACGGCACGGAACGGAACGGCACGCTTCGGTCCGGTTCCACCCGAACTGCAGCCCTGTTGTGTTTACATATAACTGAGGGTGGCATCAAAGCTGTACCAGACGTCATTATTTTTGAAACTAAGCAATGGTTTCGATGTAGCGGCCGAAGTCTTTTCCTCCGAGATGTGGCGGAAAACTTTCTCATTCCTCATTGTCCGATCTAGCTCATTCTGTACTCGTTCAATCCTGGGAGTAAGCGGAGGAAAAAAATTACCTCATCTTGGGATCAGGTAACAGCAGAATATTGAGAGGAACTCATCGCAAATTAAAAATAATAATAATAAAAATATTAAAAAGAGCACTCTTTACAAAATACAGTAAGAACAGTTTAGTGAGAGCCAGCTAGACCCGATCAATGGCTGACTGCAAAACAATCAACGGCTGACTCTAAACCAAACCAATCAGCTGCTAAGCAGCCCCGCTTGGCCGGCCCGATTGGAACCACAGCTCTTGTGGTTCCAAGGAGCCGGGTGAACCGGGTTGGAAGTTCTAATGCAAACACGGTCGGCCCTACTTTGAACCCGTGCCGTTCCATACCGTTCCGTTCCTTGCAGTGCGAAAACGGCTTATGCCACATGACTCAATTCTACACCTCACTCCTGCATTCTAATATATCAAATTTCAGAGCTTCTTCATGAAATTGTAAATACTAAAGTAAAAAACAGCATCATAGTAAGATAAAAAACACTAATTAAACAAGCAACAGTTTACTATCTGATTATTAACCCTTCAGACAATTAAAGATGTGCAGTTAAAAAAAGCGTAAACAGATCTGGGATAATTTTTACATTTTTAAGAGCCACATACTTGAAAGTCCCCCCTCCTGCTTCCTTTAGCTTATTCCTCTGAGCATCGACGAGGGATGCCTGGTTGAGTAGTTGAACTCCTCTGGTCCCTGGAGCCACATTTTGCTTCACCACAGAACCTAAAATATATAAATTGGGACAGAAGTTCACTTTGTGGCATAGCTTACTAAAACAAGATAAATCACAGCAGCTAGTAAAATGGTTTGAATAAATGGATTCCAAAATGTTCCTTTTATCCCACAATTACACAATGCAACCACAAGATGGCAGGAATACCACAATCTGAAATCTGAAACCGGTTAGACTTCGCAGCAAGATTTAATCAGGAGGTGAATATTTTATTAACTAAACTGTTCAAAATTAATACAACAGCTCTGGCTTCATAGCAGCAACTTTTAACAATGATATTAAAACCCAATCCTACAGAAATGTATCAAACGTCTCCAGTGTGAAGCGCTGCTGAACTCACACCTTGTGGAATGTGTCTGACCATCTGTGGTTGACCCACAATGATGCGGCTGGGAGCTGCTCCTCTGACCGTTACCAAAGGAGACTGAGCCAGGGTCACCTGTGGCCTCACTGGCTGCTGCTGGGTAACAACCTGCACACAAAATTTTCAATAAATGAATATACAATAACAAAAAGTGGATTTTATGTAGGAAAACAAAAAAACAAAAAAAAAACATGCCAACTGCAACATTCAAAGTTCACAGAAGGAGCTTAATTACCAGTCCGGGTTTACTGTTGGCTTTCTGAGAGAGGGTGATGACTGTGGCCTTGGTCGTGGTAGAGCCTGTGGCCGCGCTGACTGCAGGCGAGAGTGAAGGACGCAGAACCACAGCACCAAGGGCTGGAGAGGTTGCTGCAGCTGGCTGGCCGCTCGGCTGGGGCAGCAGGCTTTGCTGGATGAAGGCCTCGGGATCTGGGGTCATTTGGCGCAACGCCGGAAGACTTCTCTACAAGCATCGAGAGGAAACAGAGAGCAAATGAAATAAATGGTTTCGGTATGAAATAATGAAAGCTCAGTAACATTCGCCCCCGAGTGTGCATAATGCAATTCCATTTCTCTTTTCAAAGCAGCAAACCTGCTTCACAGACAGTCTCTCTTTCTAAATCATGTTACTGGTACTTGTAGGAACGAACATTAAGAAAATTAATATACAAGCCTTAGGATGTTTTTAAAATCTGGAACTCTTGTTCCATTCTATAACAGTGACATTACACTGTACAATTGTCACATTTCAGTGAGACTTTATCTAAGCTAAGCATCAATACAAGATACTTTCTTATTCAGTCCTGCTGATTATTGAGGGCATCTGCTTCGGAATCCATATTGCGTTTGTGTATGTAGCATCCAAAGCCTAATGAGCACATGCTTCTATGCATTATCAATAATTTAACTGTTATGCTGCTTTTCTGCACTTTTTAAAATGACCTGCTTGTTATTAGTTGACCCATGCAGAACACGTATACACACATAAACACACATATCTGATTTTATTGTTTTTCATAAACAGAGAGCAAAAAACAAAAGACAATAATAGCTAATATTGTGGATGGCAATGTGATGTTGTTCTTGTTTATAGGTAAAGAGCACTTTCAGTCTGAGTTCTCTAATCTGAGATCAAATGTTGAGACTGAATATAAGAAAAATCCAAGCATTTTCCAAGTACCGTCATTGATGTTACACCTAAATGTTTATTTTCATTCTTTACAAACTATAATCTTGACATACTTAAGAGGAATCAGTAGACTTCTGCATCAATAACTGATGCCAACACTCAAGTTAACTGCCATTTTGTGTATAGGGTTAAACTTTACATTGAGTCCGTCACAAAAATGTGGGGATTAAATAATAACTCCAAGTTCAGATGGATGTCATAAAACCAACATATTTGTGCAATGGACCTTAAGGTTTTTCTTTTAAATTAAAGTTTAGAGGCTTATCAAATACAACTCTAATTGCAAATGGCTGCAACTTGTTTACTCTGACAACTCCTCAAAATCCAGTGCAACCACTTGCTTTGAAAAGTCCCCTACTTTGTAAACGGAATCCACCTGTGTATATTTCAAGTTCAGTATAAATGTAGCTATTTTGTGAAAAGTGTGTCAACCTTTTTTCCAACACCTCACCTTAAGAAAAGGTACAAGGTATGGCTGAGGAGAAGAATTAAGCTCCTTGTACAACCTGCTGGTGAAATCCTCAGGCTCCATCTTTCCTTCCTGTTACAATAAAGGAAACGATGGTTAAGAAATGTGTGATAAACAGATAGTAGAGGTGTAAAAATCACAGAACAACAAACTGTGCCAGAGAGAAGTACCAGCAAATTCTTAACAAGCTCCTTGACAGTGGCTGTAGTCTCAGATGACTGTTTTCCATTGGATGCTAACTTGATGAGTGTAGACAGGAAGTTTCCACACTTTTTCACATTCTCCAGTGTTTCCTAAAAAAAAAAAAAAAGAAAATTTGAAATACAATCAGAGTTCACAAAATAGACAAACAAAACAAGCTGAGACATTTTCACTTCTTTCTTACAGCTGTGATGGCTGTTGGAGTGACGGGCACCCCGGTGGCCCCAAGGGGCCCCACCCTCTGAGTTACTGCTGCCGTTGCCTGCACTGTGGTTGGCGTGCCAAGAGCTTGTCCAGTGGAAGTGGCATTTCCTCCAAGTATGATGGTATTCTGCACAAGAGATTACTTTTACAGGAAATGAAAAAAAATTACAGTTCCTCACTCATCTTTTCAGTGTGGGTATGAAACAAACACCCAGAAAACTAGTCATTAAAGATCTCATAAACAAAAAGGCATTTTACATGGCAACCTATAAAAATAAAATAATGTTGCACTTAAACAAATAAAAGTAAACAACTCAAACATTGTTGTAAAACTCTTTTTTGTAGATAAACAAAACACAGAAAAGTAGATTACAATAGATCATTTTTATTTTTCTGGTTTGGTTTACTTCTGTTTACCTAAGTAAGTAAAAAAACAACAACAAAAAAACAATTGGTAACTAATTTCCTCAGTGTCTTGAATGATAATTATTTTTACTCAATATTATTAGCCATCCAAACAAGCTAATGCTTCTTGAGGAATTACTGAGTTGTCTGCATGACTTATTGGAACAAAGAACACACACATAGAAGATCGCATTTATACAACATCCTCAGGCTCAGTGAAACATTGTCTATTGTCAGCAGCCCTGAAAATATTTGATTTTTTTTTTTTTTTAGAATTGTAACAAGATGTTTATGAAAGGTACACTGACAAACTATTTTTATTATTAGAACTAGGTCAATTTGACACCTTGTATTAACTGTAACTATAACAAATAAATATCCCAGAATGCAGACTGACTGAGGTACCTGCAGAACAGGAGGTCTCTGGAGGGTGGCTGTGGTTGCTACTGTGGTTTGAACTGGAGAACCCTGTTTGATGATGGTCGTCGGGGTTACGGAGCGAGCCAGCAGAGGACCTCCAGGAGTCTGCAGAAGACGGAAAGAGACATGTTTCCATTAGTTACAAATGCATTAAAAATGATTAATTTTATCTGTTTTATAAAATATTTTAGCTGGAGTGCTTTAAAGTTATTTGAACAAGAATAGTGTACTATATTTCTACGTCAGATAAAAGCAATTGCATCCAGCTGACAGATGACATTTTTATTTTAAATAAAGCAATATTTTACAGAATAAGACATTTTTAATGTATGAAAAGTTAGAAATTAACAACACTGGAAAGCATTAATGGTTCCAGTTATATAATATCACTAACTGTTGCCTTCACATATGTGCATGTTCTGTTTTGTCCACACATTCAAATATGCTGACCTCTATGCTGATCACTGAAAACTGATAAGCTGGATCCCTGTTCGCTTTAGTCAAAAGACACAACATCCAAATTCTCTGAAAAAAGGTAGCCTTTTTGCCCAAGGACTAGAATAACCTTCCGTTTCACAGCAGTCCGTCCTGCATGTGTTACACCTTAGAGAACAGGTCGGTTTTTGTGAAATCTTTTGTTTTTAGTGCGCCTGGAATGTATTTTCAAGCTTGTTCACATTCCATCACTAGAATTTGAAAAAAGTCACGTAGATAAAGTTGATTAACTGATTAAAGTACTTTTTCCTATATCTTCTGAAGGTTCACCAATGGACTGTGATCAATAACAGTTGTTTAAAAGGGTTGTTTCTAAGTCCATGTAGAAGAAACATTGTAACAGTGTGATTATTTAAAAGCCTGCCAATAACACTGCTACAGTGTTTTAGTCTTAACACTGATGTTCAGACAGTGCTGTGGGTGTTTTAGAATATTATATTTATATATTACGATTTGCTACTAAAATGTTTCACTAAGTCTGTGTACTCTTAATACATTGCGTTAATCATTTTGGTATGTACCTAGAAATGACTGCAAAACAACAAAACCAATATTTAAAAAAAAACAATGAAAATTCATAGTTTTGACATTCAACAAGTTGTAAACTTTCAGCTTAACTTCTGTGTGGACGTTACAAAATCAGTGCAATATATTCTACATTTAAATATTAACATTTGAAAATTACCCATTTATAACATTGAACCTTTTCCAGAATAGTGGAAGAAAATGCTTTGTATTGCTATCAAGCAATGTCTTATTGTCAAATGACATTTTTTCTTCCATCATAGTCTACATGCAAGCACAAACTTATTTATCCAAAGGAGTGCTGTTTCTCAGGTTGAAAATCAATTAAATCAATATCTATTCTTTAAAAAAAAATCAATTTGTGTAAGTTTTTCCACAAAATCAATTTTAAAGTTTGGGAAAATCTTCAAAAAGACTTCTATATTTCTCCATTAAAATAATAATAATAATAATAATAAAACTTAAGCGCATAAGTTTTCTTAATTTTTGTCAAATGTGATCCCTCCTAAAGTGAAATAGGCCATTGTCTCTATCAGTGGATATCCAGGAATGTACATTTCTTTTGTGTTTTACTGCAACACACATACGAGTTACATGTTCCCTGTGTGCGTGTGCTCATGCTTCTGGCACACCAATACCTGAAGAGATGCGACCTGGACAGGTGGAGTGCTGGTGGGGGCTGCAGGTCGTGGCGTCGTTGCGCTTTGTGACTGTGCTTGAGCCTGCATCTGAGCCAAAGTCTGCTGGTGAATCATCAGCAGCTGCCCACTCTCACTGCGAACCAACACCATGCCTGGAAGGTTCAAATATTAAAAACAAAACAAAACAAAACAAAAAAAAATCAAAGTCACAACCATGACAGAGGATAATAATCAACATAAATGACCCATCAATAGTGCTTTCTAATACATAAAAACATAAATTTATCAATGAACTGACCTGAGGGTAAAATAAAATAATAATTGAAAATCACATAACAGGCAAAACAATGACGAGAGATGGACTGAGAAATCAAAGAGTGAAATCTGAAGATTTTCACTTTGACAATAAATATACAGCGAGTTGAATGTGAAAGGTAGAAGTGTGCAAGACGACTCAGGTTAGTTATTTTCAGAATGAGTAAGGACTTTAAAAATAAAGTCAGGGGAGGGGATGCACGATATTCCTTGAAAAGGAAACTAAAAGAACCAGTAAAACAATAAGATACTTATGAGATATTCAGTAAGTAGCTATTATTAAGGAACAGAAAGTAACTGTAGCAGACAAGCAAATATATGAGAATTAATGTAGCCAAGTGCTGCTTTGACAAGCCACACCAATAATCAACTGTAGCCTCAGCTTTAATCATTAACAGTTTCACCTTCGCTTAATACTAAATGTCATAAGCTTTTCCTCATCCATGCAGGAAATTAAATCCCATCTATTGAACAATAAACAGAAAGCTCTTAAACACCGTACCTGCAGGGATTTGGATATTTTGGATACTTGTAGCGTTTTGTTGAGGCTGAGTGAGTCGAGGAGCCAACACCTGTGGAGCAATGGTCCGTATTCCTCCTGGCGGAGCGGCACTGATCGTTGACGACAATGTAGTCCTCATGTTTTGCAGAACAGTCGGATTCCTCATGGTCGCAGTCAAAACACCCGAAGGCAGGACCTGAGCACCGGCTTGAGTTATACTTTTAGTGGGTTCAGTTTTGCAGGAAACACTACCGCTCCCTGATGATAAGACTGTATTTGGGCTGTCTGTACTTTGAGACTCGTTAGCAGAAGTTTGCATAGGTGGTGGTCTTACAAGCGCCACTGTGGGAACAATTTTCTCAGCAGGCTGAGAAGAACTCCCAGATGAGGTCGAAGGATTTTGTGCACTCAGAGAAGTTCGAATAATAAAACCAGGAGAGGCAGAAGTGGGTCCATTCACAGGAGCTGTCTGAGAGCTGTCTGACTGCCCGCTTCCGGGGATGTGACAGTTCATCACCGCGCCGTTTCCATCCAAAGCTGGAGCACCAGTCGCTTGTTGTTTGTCAGCTCCAGCGGTTGCACCTGATGCTCCTGTAACTGCTCCGCTTGTTGCCAGTGAATCGAAGTGACTCTGCGCGGCAGTCGTGATTGGTTCAGCGGCCGATGTGATCCCAGCTGTCCCCTCCATACTCTGACCGTGGGACCCCCGAACAATTACTGACACCTTCAGCAACTCCTGTCGCTACCGCGGCGGAAACATATGGCAACAGGGGAAGTGTCGAGCAACTGTCCAATTCGCATTAGTTTCAGGAAAGTGATAAGTTAAATTAAGTTGGCTACAATTAAGTTAAACAATCTGTCTAAAACTAGCTATTGTCGGCATATCAGGGAGTACAGATATCTTACCTGCTTTATATAGTCAAAATCTCATTTACTTACCCTCGACATTGAAACTACCGACTACAGTTAAACCACAAAAATGATTTGTTGCAAATTGAATCCCAGACGTCAAGTTAGCGCAAATTGCTCCTCTTAACAGGGTATTAAAGGCTCTCACTACCTCACTTACTACTTTTTTGTCAACCGCTCTGTTGGAGAAAACATCAGCCAACAAATCGGACGCCGCCGCCATCTTTGCCTACCAACGCTAGTTCTTAAGACGCATGCGCCGACTAGATACCCCCCCCTTCTACCATGACGTTACCTCGGTCGGCGTTGTGATTGGTTCGAGAAAGAAAATAAACTCTCGAAGGAAGATGGAGCTGTCAGTTTCACTAGGGAAAGAGAGAGGAGTACTACGCTGCTCTCGGATTTGCTTTCTCAGAAAAGGAAATCAACTTTTCCATCACCGTGGATTTAAGAAAAGTGTTAAAGCAGTTTGAATAAATGTTTCTGACCACGTATGTCTCAAAATGGCTGCGCATGTGCTTTTTAAAGTATGCAACTCTGATTCCTGTTTCTTTTATCTTTTTTGATGTGATATTCTACTTATGTCATGCTTTTGTTTCTTCAAAACACACCATAAGTGACACTAACTCCTATTAATATTGTATGTTTTTATTTCCCCCCAAATCGGGTTTGAACATTGTGAATATAGATTAAATGCTTTGAATTTATCTATCATTGTTGAATGGCTTTGTCCGTTAACAAAAAATACTCCTCCCACTCCACATTACGATCACTTCTACCCAGGTCATCCTTCAGGTAGAAGATGACCCTGTACTTGGTGTATTCCTGTAAAGCAATACAGGAAGTGATCCCTGTAAAGGAATCACTTCACTACCTGTGTCGGTTCACTACACGGGTAGTGAAGTGATTGACTTGAACAATCAGGTGAGTTAAACTTCAATCAGTGGGCGTGGTTCCAGCACACCTGCAAATGCTTATAAATTGTTTCAGCAAAGTCTGAGCAGTGCAATGTGTTGTAAGACAATAAAACAATTCAGAGCATTTGTTCTAACGATTATTCAGCCATGGCTTCTTCAAAGCCATACATTGGCTGTAGAATAGGGTTAATTTCAAAGGCCCAAAATCGTTACGAGGGGATTTTGTACACAATTGACAAAAATAATTCCACAGTTGTGCTGGCAAAAGGTGAGTCTAATTGATTCTGTGACAAGAGAGATCTTTAAGATTACTTGGAGGATTTGTTTAGATTGGGAAAATGACATTTCCTTTATGCACAGTAAAGTGTTTTGGAACTGAGGGGCGTCCTACTGAAAGACCAACACCCCCCAAAGATGATGTCTACGAGTACATAACTTTCCGTGGAAGTGACATCAAGGATATCGCACTCTGTGAATCTCCAAGGTCTTATCATGGCCTACCCCCAGATCCAGCAATCATACAAGTAAAGTAGGAAAGAAGTGCATCATTCAAGCTCCTGTCATGATTGTGTGAATATTTATTTTTTTATGTATTTTTCAGTCATCCAGTTCAAGCTCGGGCATATATCCAAGTCTTGGACTGTTTAGTCCCATAGGGATGCCTGTTTATAATCACCTTGCTGCCAGCTCCCTTCTTAGCCAGCAGTATGCTGCTGCTCTTGGACTGGGCAAGTATTCTCTTACAAATTTATTTAAAGTAAACCAACCATAAAAGCCCCTGTGGAGGTTAAAATAGTTTAGAGAATTTTTTTGGCTCCTATAATTCAGGGCCTCTCCTTTCAGACCTGCATTTCAGACGGGGCCCCATGGTAGAGAAGGCTGTTCAAACCATCCAAGTAGAAAGACGAAGAGGTTTGACTACTTCCCAGGAAAGACAGTGGAATAAGAAGAGGCCCCCAAGGACCAGGAGAGTGAACTCCCAGCCTCAAAAGGAGCCCACTACCAGTAAGCCTCCTGTGATACTTGAGCTAAATGAAAACAATTACTCTGAATTGCTACATTATAACTCAGTTTATTTTTATTTTTCTGTTAAAGGGAGTTCAGGCTCTGGTGTGACTTCTAATCGATCAGAAGCACAGCGGCAGAAGACTGACCGTCCACTGGCCAGAAGAAGGCAAGGTAGCAAAATCGAGATCTGAAAGTAAAATTCCTATTTCTAGGTGCTCTAACATATATATATATATATATTTTTTTAAATCTCCTTAGCATCTCGACATCGGAGTGGTAGTGGACAGCTGATGATGGCTAACGTTCCATCGCCTATTCTCAAATTTGATACAGACTTTGACTTTGCTTCATCCAATGCACAGTTTATCAAAGAGGAGCTCGAGAGGGAGGTGCAAGAAAGAAGGAACCTAAAAGGTTTGTTTGCATCTGAAATGACTTGGCTGTTGCTGTAGCTACTAAGGCACACTTGTAATAGATTCATGTGTGTCTGGACTTCTGCAACAATTCTCTTGTGGTGTTTCTACACTAGGGCACATGAATTGAAATGCTGTCAAGTAATATTTCAAAAGTGAATTTCTTTCTGATCAAAAACTGATGTCAAAACCAGATTATTTTGTAAAAGTCCTCCTGAGGGTTTTTGTCTAAAATCATTTTGTTTTTAATGCAGATGAAGACATTAAGAAGGCAAAAGCGAGGATGCACGCATTGCTGGACAATGACAGTTTTAGCCCGAAATGTTACTATGACAAAGCAAAGTCTTTTTTTGACAATGTCTCCTGTGATAATGGGCTTAGGTAATCCCGTTTCCTAAATTCAACTTTTTTTCTTTTTTTAAATATAAGCTTGAGGTTTTCACTAATTGTATTTATTTTCTTAAGTTTCAGATTAACATGGGCTGAGGAACGGAAGCGCAATTTGGAGACTTTTGGAGTCAGTGGCCGGTTCGTAAGAGGTCGAGGCTTAAGAGGTAGATTTACTGGACGCAGAGGACGAGGAGCTGCTCAGATTCTATCTTTAGACAGGATCCAGACAGGATGGGTGTGAAGACCACAGAAAACTTAATCTGGATCTTTTTTTTTTTTTTTTTTGTCCATTTCCTCATTGTGTTGAACTTAACTGCCAAGAAACATTTTTCTTTTTTTTTTTTTTTTTTTTTTTCTTTCGGCTTGTTTTGTTGACTGTATAAGACATCTTGTTTATATGGATAAAGTAATTTTGTTCTGATTGACGTACTCAACATTTGAAGTGTTCAACTGATTTTTGTCATGGTTTGAAGTCTTAATTTGAGCACTTGTATAATTGTCAAATACTGTAAATACAATGAAGTTAAATCTGTATTCAAAATCTTGCCTTTATTTCTGAAATTGAAACTGATTCTTTCTGGGGGTACATCTCTTTAATTTTAATTTGCCCATGTTCACATTTAGGCCTGCAATTATCTTGGAATTTGAAATGAGAAATTCCCTGAAGTGTTATTATCCTCCAATTGGCTTCTGTTGGGTGGTGAGGGTGGAGACCTCGACTTTCCTCTCCCCAGTCACTTGGTTCAGTTCCTCTTGGGAAAGCCAAAGGTGTTCTTAGGGCAACTTAAGAAATTTAGTTCTTCCAGCAGCTGCTAAATATTCTTCTGGGTGGGATATGCCTGGAACAGCTCACCATAGTTAATGTCAGTGAATCACAAGGCCTGGTGAGGAGTTTTTACAAACGAGGCTTACAAAATTATAGGGGAAGTCTGACTACTTTCCAGCAGTACCGGACTCCCTTGTATGTTGAAGTGAAAAGCATATTATGGGAGAAAATGCATTGGCAACAGAATTGACCACAACCTGAAGGCTTGTGGAGCAGTGCTTCTCAGTCCAGAGTCTTGGGAAAATTTGCATACTATGGAGTTTGTACTTGAGGCACAAACAGACTTATGGGAAACAACTGTTGGATTCATTTTGTCAATCTACTCCTGTACCACCATGTCAAAGGTGAGGAAAAATTGAAATGTTCAGTGTCCAAAGAGCTTGTTTTCAAGTAAATGTTAAATTCTTTTCAAAAAATCAAGACCCCAGAGTGTGAAAGAAGAGTAAAGTGTCAGAGGCAAAGTTGCTTGAGGTTGATTTTGAGTAATTTGTAATTTTCCAGTTGTATTTGAAACATTCCCATAAAACAATCAGCTGATTTAATTACCATGTTTATCACTGCTTGATCAAATTTGCTTGACCTGAACCCCAAAGAAAGTTTGTGGGGGTCTTATTAAGAGGAAGGTGTGGTAATGGACCAAAGCCACATGGTGACCTCAGCAGTGCCACACACCAATACAGTAATTCATAAAAATTGAGTCCCAATAAAGTCTGAGGTGACATTTTACGTTTCCTGAGAAACTGACTCTGGCTTTCCATTATATGCAAAAAGTTATCAATCTTAAAAAAAAAAAAAAAAACTACACATTTAAATATATCACGGGTTGTCTTTGTAGCTATATAGAAATTAAATGACTTTTTGGTTTTGGAATTTGTTGCGACGCACTTTTGAGGTTTCCGTCAAATCCCCTCTAACAACATAGTTTTTCTGTTTTAAAAGAAAATGTCATTTGAAACAAATGACATTATTAGACACGACTCGTTTCACACAAACCAACTAAGGCGCTGAAAGCAACTTTTAGTAATTCCTTCTCTGTTTGCCTCCTGTGCCCTGAACAGCGCACGTAGCCCTCTGCTGACTGCTTTCTTTGCCTGTCATGTATTTGAGGATACCCCATCTAGCGGCAGCCTATCCAGAGCCTGGGCTGTACCAACGGAGGAGGCAGAGGGATGTCC
Organism: Poecilia latipinna; assembly: GCF_001443285.1. Taxonomy (NCBI): domain Eukaryota; kingdom Metazoa; phylum Chordata; class Actinopteri; order Cyprinodontiformes; family Poeciliidae; genus Poecilia; species Poecilia latipinna. The sequence continues at coordinate 137,121 of NW_015112673.1, read as the reverse complement.
CTTTGCACATAAACGCTTTCTTCATGATCATAATATTTAAATTCAGACCATAAATGCCGCTTTGCGCAAAGTCACGTGTTTATTTCTGTCCAGATACACGATGAGCTCTCCATTGTTTCTCCTATCATCACAACAATCATAGCTTTGCACTCACCCCCCTCCTTTTTTTCCCCTCGTTGTAGAGAAACTATGTAACCAAATAGAAGGCTGCGCTCTAGATAATAAATATTAGAATAAAAGGAGCGCTTTTATTTCCCATATGTCAACATGTCTGTGGCGTTTTCATCGACGCGTCCCAGGAGTAAAGGGGAGGTGACACAGCAAACCATCCAAAAGGTAAATATATAAAAAACAAAACAAAACAAAACCAAAAAATAAGAAAAACTCGGAGCGTCGCGTCATTTACAGTTAAATGTCGCTGTGGACGAGGGTGTGAGTGGTTGATCTCAGGGAAAGTATGTAGCCTGAGGTGAATATCAAAGAGAGGGCAACTAGTAGCGAAGGAACGAACCAAACAAAGCCATCAAGGTGAGGCTTGGTATAAGCGCTCTGCTCTGACTGGATACCTGCTTCCTTGATGCTGTCTTTCTCACTCAAGCTGTCTGACCAGTGCAAATATTCAGCTTCAGCCATAAAAAGAAAAAGAAAGAAAGAAAGAAGGAAGGAAGGGAGAAAAAACAAAACAAAAAAAAACAACAACAAACAAGTCAAAAGGAACGAGTTTCTAGGGTTTGATAAACATTTTCTAGACACTGCTATTAATGATTAAGTTGAGTGAAAAGTTGGCAAATTAATAGATACGATCAACATCAATAAGCATAATTTCTGTTGCTGTTTATCCCTCGTGTAACAACCTGTAATGTCACTGTGAATATATATATATATATATAATCTTTAGCTCTGTAGGATAAGTAAGTACAGAGAAGCACTGAGCTGTCAGAATTATCTACCATAAACTAATAGACTACAGTGGATAATGGCAGCAGTAGCTCCTTCAATGGCTTTGTCCAAGAGAGATGGAAAGCAATTTAGCGTTCAATTTTCCAAGCACTTTAAATGCCAGATATAGATTGAGGTTGCTTTGTCTTTCTCACAGATGCTGGATGAAAATCATCATCTTATACAATGCATTATGGACTACCAAAGTAAAGGCAAGACAGCTGAGTGCACACAGTGAGTGACTTTTGTTGTTGTTGTTGTTGTAAATAGTCCAAAGTCTTACAAAGGTTGTGTAAATTTCTGCAAAAATGTCCACCTTTCCAGGTATCAGCAGATCCTGCACAGGAATCTTGTTTACTTGGCCACAATAGCTGATTCTAATCAGAACATGCAGTCACTTCTACCGGCTGTAAGTCTGCCTGTCATGTGGTTTCTAGGAGCATGCAACAGAGCTGATCAGTTAGTGCACCAGTCCATGAGTCAAAACAGGCATGACAAAAAATAACAGCCAAGTGGAATGAAGTGATGTTGTAATTCTGTTCATTTTAGCCTCCTAGTTCCAACATGTCCATGGATCCTGGAAGGATGAGCCACAGTGGGGGACATGCTCCAAGCAACCTCAATGACAGCATTGGATCAGGAGTGACCCCCACGTCCATGATGCAGAGTCAAATGAGCAATGGTTGGTGACAAGTGTGGATTTTATATTGGCATGTTCAGCCACAGATGTTGCAAACAAACACTCACACTGTTTTGTGTTTTATCTCTTTACCTGTTGTGTGCTTATCTAAAGCTGACTGTGCTGCATGTAGCCACTTAATGTCAGCATCAATGCCTATATTAATTACCTGATTGCTTGCTGATAACTTATACACAGTTTTTTTTTTATTGCAGTTATATTGATTTCAGATTTTCTTTTCAGTCTCTTAATCTTATTCTCATAATCAACCATTCACACTATTTTACACCCAGCCTGAGCTTTCCTTTAGGATGAACTGAATGTGGTACGCTGATTACCATGCCGTGACACCACATGAGAATGTGCACTGGCCTCCTCTGATTGTGTGTGTGTCATTAGGCCCGAGCCATGCCCCCATGCAATCAGGTCACATGCAGTCGGCTATTCCATCCACCAGTATCTACAGTAGCTCGGCGTCTGGCTACAGCCAAGCTACGCCCTCCTCTCAGGGTAGCCTGGCCCAGGGCCCAAGGGCAGGTTATGGTTCCTCTTCTTCTTCCTCCTCCACGCCCTCATCTTCCTCCTCCCCTGGCAGCAACCTCAACGTGCAGTTGAGCCAAGGTGAGCCAGGAATAATGAAGCTCACTAGCTGATCCATAATTTAAAATATGTTTCTTAAAAGAAACATACATTTTGCCCGTGAAAACATTATTTCTACTTTGTTGTTTATAATATAAAATGCAGTTTTTTTTTTTCCTTTGGGATGTATTTTTTTTCCCTCTTTTTACCATATGGCAAATGCCTCGTTCTCTTGGTCAATGCACTTGCACACATAACTGCTGTGAGAGCCTATGCTCCCTTCACATTCAGTTCATCCCAGATGGGTTCTGCCTCCTGATTTCTTATCTGAAAGGTTTATGCCTTTCGGATCTCTGACCACCTGGGCTAAGATAAAGCCTATCTTTGTCTGAAGGTGTGTGTATTGTTTACCGGATTTCAGTTTACATGCTAATTCTCTGGCTTTATTTTCATTTATAACCCTGCACAAAGGAATCTCTTCAAAGAGATCCTGCCTTTTGTCCTTTCCTTGTGTCTGGCATGCAGTTAAAGTTCCTTTAAATTAGTTTAACCTTGCATTTCTACCAGTGTAAGATCATTAAATACTGCCTTATGAATAGAAAATTGTGAACCAACTTTAATGTTCGAGATTACTGCTTCACCTTCTTCCCCAGTCGCCATGATGCACCAACAGTCTGCTCCTTCACAACACTCCTCAGTGCACTCAGCAGGACAGTATCAGGGACAGCAGGCGATGGGCATGATGGCACAGGCCAGCCAAGGGAATAGCATGATGCCCCAGAGGCCCATGGGATCCTACCGCTCCTCTCAGCAAGGTAAGAGGGTGGACATTGCCATTGCAATTTGTGATTTCTATTTTATTTTTTTGTTACAGTGCTTTGCAGAAGAATTCATACCACCTGACCCCTTTCACAGTTTGTAATTATACAGCCACAAATGTCAGTGTGTTTGGTCCTCTACAAGATAATCCTCATGAAACACATTGAGGTTTTCAGCTGTGGCATGACTGAAGTTGTACGAATGCTTTTGCAATTTACTATAAATTTGTTTGTGTGAGAAGTACCGTCAGAGTGTATAGCCCAGCAAGCATTCAGCTGCTCCAATTTTGGATCGTAATGACTGCATGAGATTACGAATGCTAAAAATCATCTAAGAAATGAAAGGAATTTCCTCAAAATGGAGTCAAATCTATGAACAGGACTTTTTTTTCTCTGGAAGCAGCATAATAGCAGAGGAAGAGATTAAGAAAATTTTAGATCCCAGTTTTCATTTTTTTGAAATAGAGGTGTCTCACTATTGGGTTCCTGTCTCTGACTTTTCTGTGTCAGCATGTTTCTAATTCTAGTCCTGCTTCATCCTATGACTTCTTTTGAAGTTTGTGGACTAGCAGTAGATAATAGATAGATAAAAGGCATGGACTGTACATTCCAAGGAAACATTGGTCATCCTCATAAACCCTGGCATGGTATTATCTTTGCATTGTGGTTTTAATTAAACTTTGCAGCACTGAGCCTTTCCTTGTCTGGTACCGGGAAATTGCTAGGCCTCTAATAACACCAATGTTCTACAATTGTTGCTGGTATTTCAGATTGGAATATATCTTTGTGGTATGGCTTGGCCTGACACATGGTTTAATGAGGAAATTTTGCTGTGCATGGATGTCTTTTTTGCTGAAATCTGGAGTTTCTGCACACCACCACCACCATATTATAATAAATATTTTTTTCATAGTAGCCTTTTTGTAATTATTGTATTCTCCTCAAGAACTACAGTTATTGTAGAAAATAACTTTAACTGTTGTTTGCAGTATCACTTTGGATGAGAGTATTAGTGAGTCGCCTCAGAGAAAGTGCAGCCTGAGGTGATTATCAAACAAATGGCAGAACTTAAATGTAAAATTTTATTTTACTATCTTATAAAAATAATTCTACAACTACACTAAAAATGCATACATAAGTACAACAAGAATAATATGATTTTACCAACACTATTTAAGGGTCCATTTTGGTGGCTTTTTGGTCCAATAAAATTGTAATCAAGGGTCGTGTCGCCTGTTTTACAGAATCTGTACAACACTGCATGGAACAAGACGAACGCTACGGAGTGCAGTATGGACACACTCAGAGCTCCACCGAGCCCATAAACCAGCAGTATTACGCTGATGGTAAAAAAAAAAAAAAAAAAAATCCCATTCATTAACTTCATTTGCAGCTCTGAAACACATAACCCCCCCCCCACTACAATTCATGTCATTCCCTTCCAGTACAATTTCACAGACCTGAGTCAAATTTACAAAACAACTTTTGCATTTTTTTAAATCAGCATGTCTGTGTCCATACTGACCCCTTTGGCTTGCTGAAATTTCAGCATTCAAGCATTGCTGTACATTGGAGTTGTATATGGAGTACAAACTCCATATATTTTTTTATTTTTTTTATTTTGTGGGTTCTTGTATGAAACAACCTTAGAAAATATCAAAGGCCAAAAGTGCCATAAATAAATTCATTTCTAGGTAGTTGGTTATAAGTTATGTTACAACCAACTAATGATGTTTCAATTATATAAAATCCACTTTAAAAAAATACTTTCTGTATATCCATAATTATAAAATATGTACAATAAATGATTGAGTTATTAAATGTGGAAATCATTAGATAAAAAATGAGCTAACATGTCAAAAGCGTGTGTCCTATCAAACACATGCTTTTGACATATTAGTCCTGTCAAACTCTATTGGCAGGACAATAACTAATATAAACTAGACCAATCTTCATTTTATTTGTTTAATTTATTTATAGCAGTTCTTTTCTTTTTTTTTTTTTTGCTCCCAAACATAAAATTACATGATAAATTATTAATTCGTTGGACTGTGGGACTTTTGCCCCTTGAAGGATTTATTTTATTTTTTATTTTTTTTTGCTTTTAATTTGTTACTGTATACATTCATTACGTGCTTCAGTTTATATGAACAAGACAATTATTTTTTGGTGCTAGCAGCTTTGGTTTCAGTTGAGCGGATTTGACATGTGCTGAGTCATGTTCCCTACAGGTCTTGGAGAATACTCTTATCAGCTGTCTTCATATGGTGACCAAGGCTATGACAGGTCGCTTGATGAGTCTTCTCAGCATTACTATGAAGGAGGTAACTTCAAACAAACTGTTTAATTTTAAAGGTTATTGTTATTCTTTGTATATGCTCAGTGCAGTCACTTCCTTTATATGCATTAAAAGTAAATTAGAATGAAAACTTACGATTAAATGCTGATAAGAGTTGCTGTTGGTGGATTTTCAGGTAACTCTCAGTACAACCAACAGCAGTCCTCATATCAACAGAGCTCTGGCCAGCAACAGCCTTACAGCCAACAGCAGTACTCCTCTCAGCAGGGCTACAGTGGGCAGCCACAAGGATATGGTGAGAAATTCTCCAACAGTATTAAGTCAAACACAAGTCCACAAATGAAAAAAAAAAAAAAAAAAAAAAAAAAAAACCCCTACTGACCCTAACTTTTATCCAAGGGCCTAAC
>NW_015112673.1:117493-128305 GCF_001443285.1 Poecilia latipinna | reverse complement strand
ATAAGGGGACCCCCAGAAGAAATTGTAAGAAAATCTCCAAAAGTATTAAGCCAAACAAAATCCCACAAAAAAAAAAAAAAAAAAAAAAAAAAAAAAAAACTCTGCATGACTCTAATCTTTATCACAGGTCCTAACCAGGGGGGATCATCCCAGTTTTCCCAGTATCAGCAGAGTCAGAGCCAACAGTATGGATCCTATCGCTCTTCCCAAGGCGGTCCCGGAGCACAAACTCAGAGACCGTACTCTTATGAACAGGTACAAAAGTAACAAAACATTAATCATTTATCACTACATTCCTAAAACAATTTGCTCTCCTATCCAAATCTTTGAATTCAGCTGTTCCCATCATTTTCATTTCCACAGCTGCTAAAAATGCAGCTCCTAGACAGCTTCTGCTAACATTTCTAAAAAAAAAAATAAAATAGGTTGCTGCCTATGAAGCATGGTACATGGATAGGAAACCCATTTTTATAATAAATCTTGTCAGAAACTTTTGACTTCTACATTACAGAATATTTCACAGTCAAATGTTGGCAACAAAGTAGAACAGATTAGAAAATTCAACCACAAAATGGTAGGCTGCATAAACTCACAGTTCAGTGTGTGCTGAGACTCCTATTGCTCAGGTGATGCCATCGTTACAATCTCAAACTGAGTCCAGCTCTTCAGGGAATGGGTTTCCATGACATCAAAGCCTTTCTACATCACCAAGTGCAATCTAAACCATTGGATGGAGTGTTAATAAACATGACAGGACTTCATGTTTCATGAAACTCACCTAGTTTTCTTCAAGATTAGACCCAAGTAAAATGGATTTTAAAAACACCAACAAACACACTTTAGTTCTTTTAGTTCTAACAGAAAAAAACACAAGATAACTCTCCCTAAAATACCAACATTTTCATGACTGTCTAATTTTCTTCCCAATTTCAGGGTCAGTATGGAAACTATTAGCCATAAGGCACCACGCTGTTTTGCTGTTCAAGGAACATCTGCCATGATTTGCTTCAACGAGAATCTCCTCATCGTACAGAAAGGAAGATCTCTCCGCACCAAAGTTATTAACTTTTTAGAAGTCAGCAATCTGACCAAGATTAAATCATTTAATAAATGTTTTGCTTTCCTCCATTCTACATTAATTTAACAGAGTCACGTAAAGGGAAAGCATTTCCATTTACGTACAAAATTGGAAGTTAGGTTTTCTGCAGCTCTGAACAAGGAAGGAAATCTGTGTTAGATATGTGTCCTTTTTTATAATTCTTCATTTAAAGAGCCAGATTTTTTATTTTATTTTATTTATTTTTTTTGGTACTTCTGAAGCATTTCAGTTTTATCGTAGGCACAGGGAAGGACTTCAAAAGGAAGGCCGTAAAAACAAAATTTTTATTGTTAAGGTTTGTGGGTTTTGTTTCAGGGGAAGGGAATTACATTTTTTATGAAAATGAGTTATGAAAATAAGTTTTATGAAAATCAGGGGTTTGTCTGTGTTAGTCAAACTGTGATGTGTTGCTGTGAGATTATATGCATTCACTTTTTACACATGTCTGAGACCCAATAAGTAGCTCACTGATAAACACTGTACACTTGTCTAGAATGAGCTTCGTAGTTGTATTTTCAAAACTATACTTTAGTGGCATTGCTCTGCTTAGACATCTTGTAGAGATGGACAGGGAAATTGGCTGTTAATCAGCTCAAACAGCCATGATTGATGACAACACAGCCAGAAACTCAATATTCTGACCTTTCGTTTGATTAGTTAATGCACCATACAAACGTGTTACCAAATTGCTAAGACAACACCCTGCCTTTTTGTGATTGATTTTGCAAGGTGAAAAAGACTTAGATTTAACTTTTTTTTTTAGCATTAGATGTTCAAAAATAAAATTGAGCCACACAAAGAGATGTAAGAAGTTTAAATAGTGTTTCCTAAGAGATGTCGAAATGTGATAAAAGTATCAACAACTTTAGGTCAATTAGCCGCACTAACAAATCTACCAGGGTTTTATAGGCAACAATGTGGCAGTGAAGCATCTTGACCTGAAAATCCAGCCGATGGAAATCCCAACTTCTTATTTGTTTTATTTCTTTATTTTGCTTGCCCCAGGCTATGTTTTGTCGTATGACAAACCTTACCATTTTGTCTGGTAAAATCTGGGTCAAGTTGGCTAAATATTTGCACTTAAGTTTTCTGATTTATTTTTATCTCATGTCAGCCTCTTTGCCCCTCTTACCTCCACTGTACCCATCTGAGATCTGCCACCCCACACTTTGAAAAGCCCTGCTTTAGAAAATACACATGGTGTGTTAACCTTTATCCTAACCCTAACACATAGAGACAACTTTTTTAGTCATCTTACTTAGCCAGTCTTACCATACTAATTTCTGATATACAATGCAAGACAATTTAAATTGTCATTACTCTAATCAAATTGTCTTTGTCTTTTAAAGTACTAGTAAAGTTTAACATTGCCTCTACTCTTAGTATACATTTACTTCTTATAACAGAAGTCCACCAAATTAGTGTTGAATGCTGTTATTGCGTTATATTCTATTAGAAATCTTAAATAGAAATCGTAATTGATTAAAACTGGGATCTGAACGTCAAATTTTTTACAAAAACCTCAGCCCATTATCCAAGTTTCAGATTGATTCATCTCTAGCTGTATGCAAAGTTAAGAGGATGCCATTCAGTACTTGGGTTGCTACTTTGTCTGCACTTTACTTTGTAGCTACATTCAACATATTGTGTAATTTCTGTAACATAGTTTGTTTTTGGTTCACAAGTGATCTTCAAAAAGCCAAAGTAATCCAGAAACTGAGCAATGTCATGTCCTGCATATATTGCTTCAGTGAGTGCAATACATTCAGTTGTGTTTTACAAGGCTGTAATGTTTAATTTATTATTCCTTTGACTTTTACTTGATGCAAAGTAAAGCTGTCTTGTCATATTTATGTCCTGACCTTCTGCAAATGGTACAACTGGTGTGGTCTTATGATTGTTACTAATTTGTTTTTCATAAAACATAAAGAAGAAGAAGAAGAACAAGAAACACCTCAAACTTTCAGTTTCCTAAATGTCATTAGTAATTTTGATTATTGGTGTGGTCCTGTTTAAACTTAATTTACCTCAGACGGCAGAATAACAGAACAGTTGCAGTTGTTTTGCAGTACCTGTTAAGAAGCTGCCAATCAAACAATCAATGAACCATTCAACTCTGACAATCATGGCTCTGCTGTGCTGTAATGGATTGGTATCTGCGTTTCATATTACTGTGAATGGAGTTTTAGGTACGTTTTTTTCCCCCAATTCTGTGTCGTGTCTTCACTTCTAAGTGTAAACAGCACCACCTTTGAATGTTGTGTGTGTATGTTGGCTGAGTGTGTCTGTCGATACAATGTATCTACAGAAGAAAACAGTCCAATTGGATGTGGGTCATACAAATCTGAAAATCCTTCATCTGTCTGTTGGAAAACTGTTGCCTTTTGTCTTTTGTTACTATTTGGTAATTAAAAATAAACTGGTTTCAACCTTTTTGGATATGGGTTGTATGGTTTTTTTCCCCCGCCCAAGAAACATCCACAAGTCACACAGTTTACTTTGATGATTATTGTCAATGGATACTCAGGGTTCAGTATTGTCCCAGATTTGGTAATATTTCAGTTTGCCTAATTTTTTCATTACAAAATTTGCCAGGTGACAATGCAAAAGCTTCTTTCTGTTTATTGTGTTTTTATTAAATACAATTTTAAAGACAATTAACACGTCACAAAATTACTTAGAATAACTGGATGTATATATGCATTTTGATTGATATATAAATGTCATACTTGTTCCTTGAAATTGTACTTAACGTCAATAAAATTATTAAAATGATGTGTTCTTCAGATTTAATAGTAATATTTGTCATAAATTAGAGAATGTAAATATTGTTCAAGGTAGGTTACAAGATTGCAAGTGCAAGCAAGACTTTTGATATTTTAATTTTAAAAACTCAATCATAGGTAAGTTTTATTTTCCTTATTTCTTACCACCTTGTTCTAGTCAATCACATAAAATCCCCAAAATACGCTGATGTATAAAGGAATAGAAGATCTTTAGAAGTGAGAAACATGCAAGTTTATTTTGTGAATGAACTTTTATTATGACCGATATTAAAACAAATGAAGATGAAGGAGGGTGTCACAGTTTAAATGAGAATTACTGAATGATGGGGATACCAGCAAAGAAAAACAGAAACTATTATTTGCAGTATCAAAATAAACTCTGCACAACAATTGCTGTAGTGACGGAGAGAGCCAGAAGGTGGCAGTAATGCAGCAGAATAACTGCAAAACCCCCAAGATAGTTGACAATAAAGAAAAGGATTTATGTCCCTTCGCGGATTCCGTAGGTGCATTAGTTTACGGTAAAAAAAATGTTCATCTGGTAGTGTAAATTTAACGAATATAACGAACACATCAAAACTTTTGCAGGGCGTTGTGTATCTCTTGAGTCTACTCGATCATTTCCATAGCTATATCTTTTCTTTATTTCTTTATCGTAGCGGAAATTAGCCGTTCAAACAGTCAATGTGACAAACCCGGCGTTTATTTGTAACTCTGTGGTAGCATGTTGAAGGGCATGAGGTTGACGCTGTTGTCGAGAGTTAAAGCAGTCTCCGCTGACGTCATTTACAGATGCAGTTTAAGACACTACATAGGTAAGAAAGCATTGAGTTTGTTGAGTCCGAGTTGTGCGCCAGGATCAGTGCTGTGGAGGCCGAATGAGGGTTTCTTCAGAGAGGTCTGCACATCCACAACACTTCACGGGAAAATCGGGGGAAACAAGAGGAAGAATGATTTGTCCGAAAAGAAGTTGGTATGTGTCTAAACTGGTGATACGTTTATGTTTAAACAAGTTTCTGCAAAGTGTGAGGATCAGACCAGGACATTAAAAAAAAACTGTTTACCCTACTGAATTTAGACATACAATTCAGTATCATGCAGCTATACGTTTTACTTGCAAGTTGCAAGTTTCATGTGTTTAATTTTGACTTGACTAAAGAAGAGAGTTTATTTTATATCCTTTGCTTAAAACATTACTTCTAAAGTATTGTTAGTTAACTGCATTTTACATTCGATCTCAAAATTAGTCATATCCATGCACATGTAGACTTAATATAATTTTCATTTAACTAAGTCTGCTTCTGATGAGAAATGAGGCAAACACCTCTGAAATAATAAAACAAAAAGTGTTGTAACTTTGAATAGCTAAATGTTTTTTTTATTTACATTTTAATATAAAGCCAGCATAGATGTATTTAATCATCAATATTCCATGGTTACCTTTATTTGTATTCAATTAAGCTTTTCATATTGTCATCCACAGACGCGTCACTTTGTGGATTGTCGTCGTGTGAAGTTGGTTGCTGGTTCAGGAGGTAAAGGTGTCTGCAGCTTCCACAGCGAGCCCCGAAAAGAATGGGGTGGTCCTGATGGAGGAAACGGTGGCGATGGAGGAAGCATCATCATAAAGGGTAAGTCAGTTATCCATCTCATTTGTTGCAACAAATGCACATGGATTAATACACCAACCTGTCGATCTAATTAAAATTATAAAAATGGGCCCAATAGATCCAAGCCAAGACCAATGTTTTGCGAAATCAACAGGTGATGATGAGTGTAGCACCCGGTGACTGTGACTGGACGTGTTTTAATACCACACCAAATGTATTTGCTCTAATGAAAGGTTTAGGATTTATTTATGTTATAAAATACATTGCAGCATAGTGAATAAACATTAAAATCATTACCATGCCCTTTAAAATTGCCAAAAACAGTCCAGTCACTCTTTTCTAATAAAGGTATGGTACTTTTAATGTTTTCTCTGGCTCAGGAGTGGCTCAAAACAAGGAATGGGAATTAATGTGCCCAAAACTGTTGAATTGCTCTACAATCATTTTAAGGTTGTGCTTTTTATCCCTTCCAAATGGCCCTCTGTAAACAGATAGCTTCTGTAACAGTGACCTTTTACTGCTTTCCCTGTCGTGTCACAATTATGCAAATTATAACATGACTGGATTAACATATTTAAGTTTTAATAGTTTTTTTTTTAAAGTTTTTTTTAATGCTGTAATGTAATAGATTTTTAGAGAACTGAATTTTTGGTTTTAGTTACTTGTAAACTATATAGAAGTTAACATAAATAAATATATATAATATAGTAAGTGCCCGCTTAAAAATCAGGACAATATAAAAAAAAAATGTCAGAATTCATAATATATTTTTTTAGGATTTACTAAAACAAAAATAGCCATGAAAGTGAAATACCTTATACATTTTTCAAAAATTCATCGATGCTGAGTCTGCTTTCATTGACAGGTTTCATTTTCTATGCTTTCAGCCAACCGGTTTGTTAAATCATTGGCCCAAGTGACTCCAGTTTACAAAGCAGAGGACGGGCAGGCAGGGGGCAACAAGAACTGCTACGGTCGCAATGGCAACTCAACCTACATTTCTGTGAGTCGATGGGTTTTATCATCGTATCATCGATCGTATCATCGTTGTTTTGAGCTTATGGCCTTATCTAACTTCTCATTTGGTCTTCCTTATTAAAGGTACCAGTAGGAACAGTGGTGAAGGAGCAGGGCACGACCATAATGGACCTTGCCGAGCATGGCCAGGAGTATTTGGCAGTGTTTGGAGGTGCTGGTGGGAAGGGGAATCGTTTTTTTCTGTCAAACGAGAACCGGGCGCCTATGACGGCGACACCAGGCACGGCAGGCCAGGAGCGGGTTCTTCAGCTGGAGCTACGCACCATGGCTCATGCTGGACTGGTGGGAAGAAGATCTTATATCTGAGGAGGCATTTCAGATATTGCTTTTCAGTTTTGCTTGTGAATTTAATGTTTTGGGATTTTTTTTCTTCATGTTTTCAGGTTGGCTTTCCAAATGCTGGCAAATCATCACTATTAAGAGCCATCTCCAATGCCAGGCCTGCTGTGGCGGCTTACCCCTTTACAACACTCAATCCACATGTAGGAATCGTTGAATATAGGGATCATGAGCAAGTTGCAGGTACTTATCTTTAAAAAAAACACAAATTTGCTTAAGGACACACTTATTTATGATGAGATTTCAATTATTTCAGTGGCACTTAACTTTTGAAGGAAGCATGGGCTTGGCCTGATTATGAGTATCAATGTTTGAAAAAGTTTCAAACTTGTTTCAAGTAATTGATTAGCTCATGATTTTATATTCTGCGTGTGCAGTCGCTGACATCCCAGGGATCATTCGAGGTGCCCATCTAAATCGAGGCCTGGGGATCTCCTTCTTACGTCACATTGAGCGCTGTCGCTTCCTCCTCTTCGTCCTGGACCTCTCGGCACCAGAGCCGTGGACCCAACTGCAGCACCTGTGTTATGAACTGGACCAGTATGAGCCCGGTCTGTCCCAGCGGCCTCAGGCTATTGTTGCCAATAAAATGGACCTACCAGAGGCCCGGGAGAAGCTAGAGACCCTGAAGAGTCAGGTAACACAGCGGGTCATCCCAATTTCTGCTCTGACGGGACAAAATACAGAGGAACTCATTCTCCACCTCAGAGAGTTGTATGATGGCTACCTCCAAGATGATAGGAGTGAGGGAGTCAAACCAGTTAGGTGGTAGAGGACAATAATTAGTTATGGACAATATTTAATGTATTTAAATTTACTTTAAATAAAAAACCAAAACCAGCATTTGGTGTTGCATTCTTGACATTCTATTTTATACAGTACAAAATCACAGTCTAATTGAATAAAAAAATTTACAGTTTTTGTAGAGAGCATTTTAACAGATGGAAAAAAAAATCAGAGGACATGTAAGTTGTTTCAGCAATCCAATTTAAAAAGTGCAATAAATATAGAATTGATAGTTTCTAAAAAGTATATCCATACAGTGTCGGCTGCTCCTCAGTGCTCTGAAGGCTGCAGCTCTCTGCATTTTTCTACAACTGTTTTGTCCTTCCACTCAATTTTCCATGTATGCCTACCTACAGCACTCTGAGAAGACTCAATTACATTTTTGTGGATTTCTCTTTTTGTGAAGGATGTCATACACTGTCAGACAGCTGTAATTTTTTTTTTCAGTAATATTTTTAAAGTATGAAAATATTTACCATATAATAATTATTACATGTATTGGTCATTTAATATTCTAATTTTCTGAAGATTTGAAGTATAAATTTTACAAATGGTCTTTGGCTTGTAGAATTTTATCAAGTCCTCACACACACACACACACACACACACACTCATTGACACGCTGATGGTGGCGAGCTACTGGATTGTAGCCATCAGGTATGTTCCTTGCACATATCAAGTCTGTTTAAGTTTGTGCTCTTTTTGAGAAAATAAATCCTATCCAATGCCACACTTCAGCGGTTGTCTGAAGTGTGTTGTCTGACAAGTCCCAGATAAGTTTGGACTTAAATAAGTCGACTAAAGCAGCCACATTTTGATTTAAAATAATTCATAAAGTACATTTTCTTTTCTTATGCATTTTGTGAGTTTTTATGTTTCAACAAGCCACCCCATGTAGCATAACAGAAGCAATGTGGTACTCTACCAAACACGGACTACAAATTGGGACTGTAGCTGGGCTGAGAAATACACTTTTTAACAAGGTCACATGGACAGATGTTTGACAAGTTGTTTATTGAGAACTAACAAAAATGTAACATGACAATTTTCTGCCTACCCAACCACCCAGTAAGAAGGTTCCACTATTTGAAGCTTCTTCTGCTTGGTACTTATCCAGTGTTCGGTTTGTCTGAGAAGTCAGAGCCTGGATGTTCACAAATAGACAGTACAGGGTTGTGTGTGTGCCAAAGGTCAAAGAGATGAACTATCAGAATTGCCAATATATCTGCAACTCTTACTAAACATTAAATATTGAACTCTTCGTGGTTTAGCAACTCCTTATGTTGTTGGTGTTTCAAGTCAAAGTTTCAGAAACATCCTTTCAGCATTCCCGGAAAAGAAAATTAAAAATCTGACTTACAAGAAGAAACTGAAAGTCAGTTTCTTCATCTGGGTGTCTTTTCAGTCTCACTAGATGAAAAGACGCAGAGAACATTAACAAACTTAACAATTAAAAAGTTAATATACTGTACAAGTTATTAAAAAAAAAAAACAGAGTCCACAAGTGGTTAAAAACAAAAGACATTCAAAGCATCACAACTGAAAAATTCTCCAAAATGGAACTAATTCTGCCCATTTAGCAAAGTAAGACACAAATAAATAGATCCAATTTCTAAAAAAGAGCAACTTTTCATAATCACCAGAGCACGACCTGTTTCATACAGCAGCAAGCAAACTGCAACTGCTTTACCTCACAATCTATGTGTGGTGGACAAATGTAAATGTGCAGTACTTGACTTTAAAGGTGCATGATCTACATGCATATGTACATTGGGTACAAAATCTAGGTTTTCTGTTTATACACTTATCAAAAAGTCAACTTATATCTCTTTTTAATACCAAACTAGAGGGTGTGAGATATTGTCTTAAATTCCAGACTTCTCTGCCATAATGATCTTTTCCAAGGTCTTGAACTGTGGTCCAAGATCATCCAAAAAGCTTAAATCATCCCGTTGGTATTCAGATGACAGCAGATCCAGTGACATGCAACTGTCGCCATTCCCCTCATATTGATAAGGCTTGACATGGTCATCTGAGGTATCATCAGACATTGTTTGATTATCATTAGCCTCTGAAAGTTTCTGTGGATTCAAATGAAAAAAAAAAAACAAAACAAAAAAAACAAAACAGAAAAAAAAAACATTAACATAAATATAAAACACTCACTCAATTTTAACCAATGCATTTTTAGTTAAAAATACATAAGAGACTCAATAATTGTGCCTCATGCGATTGTGGACAGAAATTGATTTTATCATTATATTTTATCAGATGCACTACTGTGTCTTTGACTTTATCATTACTAAAATTGACACATATTATATTGTAGAAGATCCAAAGTTGTCATATGTGTAATGTGTGAGATACAGTAATCTTACCGTCAGAAGTATTTTGTCAATATTTGTCCAGGTAACCATAGAACTGCTGACGGAACTCTGCCAAAAGAAAACTTAAATGTTGGCTATTAAAAAACAAAACAAAACTGAAAATGCACTAATTCCTGCATACACTTCTATTGGGTTGATATTTTACGCATTTATCATAATCTGATTACATTGGTGCTCATGAACGTTGAACGATTTTATATTTTGTTGTAATAAAGCCATCATGCGGGCCGTCATGCTTGTGTATTGCTCAATGTTGTCCAATTGTGTTTCGCTTGATCTTGTTTGTCCAATCAGGCGGGTTCCTTGAGAAACGCCCCGCTCCTTTTGCTCGTCCAATCAGGTGTGGCTCTTGAGAAGCACCTTCTTTTGGAAATGCCTATTTCATCTGCACACAATACATACACTTGCAGACATTTTCCAAAGAGCTGGAGATCGTAAAGAGAGGGTGGTCTCAGCCAATAATCGCTAGTCAATTTCAGACTAGTAACTATGAGTGGTATCACTGTATTATCACTGCCTCTGAGAGCAGCATTGCAAATTATATTGCTAGGAATGCCTACTACTTGCAAGTAATTAACTTGATTTTGTCTTACAGTGTCTGTTTTCACATACATTTTCCCCCATTCGTCTGCAAAATGGCTCAGCTATCAGCCCAAAAGGAGTGCATCTATTAATCTAACATGTTTGATAAAATTAATTTCATTGTAACTTTGATATTTAATCTGATTCAAAATGAAATTTAACCTGTAAATAAATAAATAAATAAA
>NW_015112673.1:113007-114182 GCF_001443285.1 Poecilia latipinna | reverse complement strand
TATCTATCTATCTATCTATCTATCTATCTATCTATCTATCTATCTATCTATCTATCTAAACATGGGGAAAAAGCACATGTTTAGCTTAATCTTTTAACTTTTCTAAACATTTTCTTAGTCAGTGATACACTCATGCTCTTTCAGCCACATTGACAGATTTTCTTTTTCTGATACAGGATTTATTGTTTTTTTTTTTTTTCAAATGCAGTGAAAATATCTATATCAAATACTATACTTTTTAGATAAATATACAGCAGAGAGCAGCAGAATTGGAAAAAAAAAGTGCAAAACCGGATTATCCATCTGAAACTTCACTGAGTATAATTTCTGAAACTGGATGGACTGGACAAATCCCATAAGAACTTTGTGACAAAAAAGGTCAAGGAATTCACCTAAATGTAAATCATAGTAAAAACCATTTGCTACCCAGAAATGATTCATTTTATTCTTTGAAACACAAAAGGAAGTCTGCAGTCTGGAAACTCAAACACCTGCTTACATACCTACGGTACTTACATTTTTCCATACTTACTGACTTCTGAATCTCCCTAATTTGTAGAATTTTTTTTTTTATTAGCAAATGCTAAGTGTGTGTATGAATGAGTAATAACTTTACTAAACAAAACAATTAAAAAGTTTTGGCTGGGGATCATTCTTCAGAAGTGTTCCTTTAATCACCCTCTTGTGCTTTAAAGCTTGTGTGCTGCTCAACATTCACCAACAGAACCATATGTATATCACAGTTAGTGAGCCATACTCACTCTGGCATTTCTCGTCATGCCTTTGTAGTTGCTAGCCAGCCGCTGAGAATAGAATCTTGACTGGTGAGAATAGAATCTTGACTGGTGAGAATAGCGACTCAACCCGTTAAAATGGAGTGTCACTGGAGACTCCAGTGTGTTCATGTTTGCAGCCTTCTGTGGAAATACATTATAGTTGAGCTAAATTACTGGCAAAGAGGCAACTAGAGTATAGTCATTGAAAAAAAAACCTGTTCAGGATGCAAAGACAAATATAGAGCACTCCTTGTATTAGTGTTCTTCTTACCTGGACTTATCAGTTTGGATGGATGGCCATGTTTAGGTTTTAGATGGTTTTAGATCATTACTGTTTAAACTTTACCTTTAATAACATAAAGTTACCTAATTTTTAAAGTGCAATCAGTAATACTTTTA